>NC_092288.1:24610587-24888087 GCF_036320965.1 Panulirus ornatus | reverse complement strand
CTGACCACATCTGGTCCACAACACAGCAGGTGGACCACCGCCACCTGACCTGACCACATCTGGTCCACAACACAGCAGGTGGACCACCGCCACCTGACCTGACCACATCTGGTCCACAACACAGCAGGTGGACCACCGCCACCTGACCTGACCACATCTGGTCCACAACACAGCAAGCCAGGTGGACCACCGCCACCTGACCTGACCACATCTGGTCCACAACACAGCAAGCCAGGTGGACCACCGCCACCTGACCTGACCACATCTGGTCCACAACACAGCAGGTGGACCACCGCCACCTGACCTGACCACATCTGGTCCACAACACAGCAGGTGGACCACCGCCACCTGACCTGACCACATCTGGTCCACAACACAGCAAGCCAGGTGGACCACCGCCACCTGACCTGACCACATCTGGTCCACAACACAGCAGGTGGACCACCGCCACCTGACCTGACCACATCTGGTCCACAACACAGCAGGTGGACCACCGCCACCTGACCTGACCACATCTGGTCCACAACACAGCAGGTGGACCACCGCCACCTGACCTGACCACATCTGGTCCACAACACAGCAGGTGGACCACCGCCACCTGACCTGACCACATCTGGTCCACAACACAGCAGGTGGACCACCGCCACCTGACCTGACCACATCTGGTCCACAACACAGCAGGTGGACCACCGCCACCTGACCTGACCACATCTGGTCCACAACACAGCAAGCCAGGTGGACCACCGCCACCTGACCTGACCACATCTGGTCCACAACACAGCAAGCCAGGTGGACCACCGCCACCTGACCTGACCACATCTGGTCCACAACACAGCAAGCCAGGTGGACCACCGCCACCTGACCTGACCACATCTGGTCCACAACACAGCAGGTGGACCACCGCCACCTGACCTGACCACATCTGGTCCACAACACAGCAAGCCAGGTGGACCACCGCCACCTGACCTGACCACATCTGGTCCACAACACAGCAGGTGGACCACCGCCACCTGACCTGACCACATCTGGTCCACAACACAGCAAGCCAGGTGGACCACCGCCACCTGACCTGACCACATCTGGTCCACAACACAGCAAGCCAGGTGGACCACCGCCACCTGACCTGACCACATCTGGTCCACAACACAGCAGGTGGACCACCGCCACCTGACCTGACCACATCTGGTCCACAACACAGCAAGCCAGGTGGACCACCGCCACCTGACCTGACCACATCTGGTCCACAACACAGCAGGTGGACCACCGCCACCTGACCTGACCACATCTGGTCCACAACACAGCAAGCCAGGTGGACCACCGCCACCTGACCTGACCACATCTGGTCCACAACACAGCAAGCCAGGTGGACCACCGCCACCTGACCTGACCACATCTGGTCCACAACACAGCAGGTGGACCACCTCCACCTGACCTGACCACATCTGGTCCACAACACAGCAGGTGGACCACCGCCACCTGACCTGACCACATCTGGTCCACAACACAGCAACACGGACCTTCTGACCACCACACACACGTGTATGGAGGACCATGTGGACCTGACCAAAGGCCTAGGTGGACCTAGGTGAAGTGTAGACCCCTCATCTTTCCACCTCATCTTCACGTTCTTTCTCAGCTGGACCTGCAGGTGGTACACCCACTCCGGGTTCCGCTGGTGTGATACATCACGACGGATCACAAGGGTTTTCTAACGACCAAACGAGGCAATTGTAAACTCTCGTCTCAAGACGCAAGGACGTGTGGTCCACAGACACAACAGAAGCAGGCCTGATTTTTTTCCAGAAGACCTCCTGACGCAGACCACATCGCTCAGGGGGTCTGCAGGAGACGCCCTCAGTGTGTGTGTGTGTGTGTGTGTGTGTGTGTGTGTGTGTTGCTACATACACAAGAGAAATTGACAGTGATGTGATCTTGCAACTTATGGAAATCCTGCATCAGCTTGTGTTCGTAAAGTGTTGCAAGAACAATATATATACATTGGCAGTTTATATGGTATATACAGTGGCAGTTTATATCGCATATACAGTGGCAGTTTATATGGTATATACAGTGGCAGCTTGTATGGTATATACAGTGGCATTTTATATGGTATAGACAGTGGCAGTTTATATGGTATATACAGTGGCAGTTTATATGGTATATACAGTGGCAGTTTATATGGTATATACAGTGACAGTTTATATGGTATGAGAATTATCCTGAACTCAAAAACTTTTCGACCGGTGGTTTTAAACTGACCATTGAGACCTTAATGACACTAGTAGTTGATGAAACATAAGACCACATAACTAACCAACCACATAACTAACCAACCACATAACTAACCAACCACATAACTAACCAACCACATAACTAACCAACCCCATAACTAACCAACCACATAACTAACCAACCACATAACGAACCAACCTAGTAACGAAAACTAACGCAAGTGTTGTGAGTGGTTCACTGTGGTGTTGTGGTTTGAGCGTGGGCCACACACACACACACACACACACACACACACACACATACACACACACACACACACACACACATACACACACACACACACACACACACACACACATACACACACACACACACACACACACAGGAGGAGGTATGGGGTACGTGTGGTCAGGGGTAGGTGGGAGGGGGGGCTGTGCTGACCACCAGTGTGTGGTTGTGCTGACCTTGCTGGTCATGGCGCTGACCCCAGCCACGCTGACCTTCAAGTTCGAGATAGGTCAGTGCAGGAGGTACCCTGTGGTCAACGACTTCCGGCCAGACCAGGTCAGTTTGTTGTTGTTGTTGTTTACTGCTCTGTTCTGATGGTATTCTTGATGTAAACAAATACAAAAGGGGGGGGAGGGGGTCAAGCGCGACACAGACTGACTGACCCCCCCTCTCCCCCCCCCAGTTCTCAGGCACGTGGCACGTGGTACAGACTGACTGACCCCTCCTCTCTCCCCCCCCCAGTTCTCAGGCACGTGGCACGTGGTACAGATGACGAACACAGCAGCGCGTTGCTACACCCTCACCTTCAGCCCAGGCCAAGATGGCAGCGACTTCACCATCATCTTCAGGTCCAGCCAACACTCACTCACTCACTACTGTCATCTACACACACACAGAGAGAGAGAGAGAGAGAGAGAGAGAGAGAGAGAGAGAGAGAGAGAGAGAGAGAGAGAGACCAATGGGTGCCTCTCCTACCGTGTGTGTGTGTGTGTGTGTGTGTGTGTGTGTGTGTGTGTGTGTGTGTGTGTGTGTGTGTGTGTGTGTGTGTGTGTGTGTGTGTGTATGTGTGTGTGTGTGTGTGTGTGTGTGTGTGTGTGTGTGTGCGTGTTATCCTCACTTGGCTACGTATTCTTGTGTCATTTCTTACATTTATTTAAGCGTGCATGTGATCAGATATATTAATTACCTTTCATAAGTGTAATATAATTACCTTTCATAATTTTGATATAATTAACGCCAAAGCTTAATCTGATCAGTTCAAAATAACGTCTTTAAATAACCCATGTGTGTTGCTTGACGTGTCTTTGTTCATACTAGAGAAGAAAAAAACACGCGAGAACGGTGTCTTTGTTCGTACTAGGTAAAAAAAATAAGATAACCCTTGTTCATACTGGAAAAATAAGAGAGCGGTCGCAGTGACCTTGTTCATCCTCGGGAAAAAATGTATATGTGGGTAAATACAAGGCGCGGGAACACCTTTATACTCTGTTCATACTAGGTAAAAAAGAAAGCAGGAACTACGACCTTATATGTACTACGTATAAAGTCGAAAATAGACGCGTGGGAGCAATGACCTTGTTCATGGTAGGGGGAAAATGGCGCGGAACCGTACCTGGTGACGTCAGAGGGTCTGGCAGGGCTGCCAACACTCGACATATTAATTTATTTTCTTTTTTTTATCTGAGTTTTGGCGGCGTGCCTGGCGGGCGACCTGTCATGAGGTCACGTCATGATGTATGTGGACGGCTGGGTCACCAGTGGCTGCCAAATACCTGAACCAAAGCCAGGTATAGAAAGACAGGGGTACATACATACATACGGTACAGTACACATGTGTATGATCACACACACACACACACACATACATACACAGACAGACACACACACACACCTACACACACACGAGTGTACCCCCCTCCGTACAACACAAGTACAACCAGGTCAGCCCACAGTTCAGGAAGACGGTACAGCACCACCCCGCCACCATCATCACCTGCCAGCAGAGAGAGATCCCCCGTCCCTTGGTGGCAGGTCGACACCTGTACAACCACACATAGAGCCTCATCCCAGCTGGTGCAACCCGCTACAACAACAACACTCCTCACCAACAACAACAACAACAACCATTGTCAACAACAACATCAACAATAATAACAATCAATATACACCTCCCCCTACCCCCCCCCCCCGCGCCCCTTGTTATAACTACAATGTCTTTATTAATTATTCATAACGAAACGAACGTTCTTTATCATTATAGTTATTAACATTATTATTATTATTATAATAATAATAATAATAATAATAATAATAATAATAATAATAATTATTATCATTATTATTATCATTATTATTATTATCATTATTATTATTATTATACTACTAATAATAATTATTATTATTTTTATAATTATCATTATTATCATTATTATTATTATTATTATTATTATTATTATTATTAGTATATTGAAAGCTTCAGTCACGGACAACAATAATAATAATAACAACATTATGTTATATGCTTACGTCATGACTGTCACTTTCATGAGAAAGACAAAACAAAAACGGGAAGAGGAAAGAAAACGGGTGAAGGTCGGCCAACCCTGGCGTGGCCGCCATTGTTAACGTTGCTGACGTTTGAGGCGTCCGCCATTGTTTATGGTACGCATGACGTCACGCATGACGTCACGCATTACCACCTCTACAGGATGTTAAACACACACACACACACACACACACCAGTGCCCCACCTAAACTTCCTCCACACATTCGTAATTACACAGAAAAAAAATAAAGAACAATGACTTGGCGAGGTGAGAGAGAGAGAGAGAGAGAGAGAGAGAGAGAGAGAGAGAGAGAGAGAGAGAGAGAGAGAGAGAGAGAGAGAGAGGTGTGGAGGTGTGGAGGTGTAATGTGTGGTGTTCCTTCTTCATCTTCAGGAAGCAGTTGTGGGGGTTGAGCGCAGGTGGGGTGTACAACGCCATAACCTTCACCACGCTGGCCTACAACCTGGCCTTCAACGGTGCTCAGATGGTCCTCACACTGCCCACTGGTGAGTCAACAACCCCCCCCCCCCCCACACTGGTGAGTGACCCAACCCCCACTGGTGAGTGACCAACCCCCCACTGGTAAGTGACCAACCCCCCGGCCCTCCCCCCACTGATCAATGACCCACCCCTCCACTAAGTACCCTCCCCCCCCACTGGCCCAGCCCACTGTGAGTCCCCCCCTCCCCCCCCCCCCCCCGGCTCGTTAACACAACAAACATATGATCAATAATTTTCTGAATTGACTAAACATGTATGAAGATATCTTGTTCCTCACACAGGTGTACCGTGCAGGTGTACCGTGCAGGTGTACTGTGCAGGTGTACTGTGCAGGTGTATCGTGCAGGTGTACTGTACAGGTGCACCGTGCAGGTGTACCGTGCAGGTGTACTGTACAGATGTACCGTGCAGGTGTACCGTGCAGGTGTACTGTACAGATGTACCGTGCAGGTGCACCGTGCAGGTGTACCGTGCAGGTGTACCGTGCAGGTGCACCGTGCAGGTGTCCTGTACAGGTGCACCGTGCAGGTGTACTGTACAGATGTACCGTGCAGGTGCACCGTGCAGGTGTACCGTGCAGGTGTACCGTGCAGGTGTACTGTACAGGTGCACCGTGCAGGTGTACCGTGCAGGTGTACTGTACAGGTGTACCGTGCAGGTGTACCGTGCAGGTGTACTGTGCAGGTGTATCGTGCAGGTGTACTGTACAGGTGCACCGTGCAGGTGTACCGTGCAGGTGTACTGTACAGGTGTACCGTGCAGGTGTACCGTGCAGGTGTACTGTACAGATGTACCGTGCAGGTGCACCGTGCAGGTGTACGTGCAGGTGTACGTGCAGGTGCACCGTGCAGGTGTCCTGTACAGGTGCACCGTGCAGGTGTACTGTACAGATGTACCGTGCAGGTGCACCGTGCAGGTGTACCGTGCAGGTGACCGTGCAGGTACGTGCAGGGACTGTACAGTGTGCAGGTTGTCAGGTGTACTGTACAGGTGTACTGTACAGTGTACCAGTGGCAGGTGCACCGTGCAGGTGTCACGTGCAGGTGTATGTACAGGACCGTGCAGGTGTACCGTCAGGTGACGTGCAGGTGTACCGTGCAGTCAGTGCTGGAACCCTGTGTCGTTACAGGTGCATGTGACTCGGGTGCAGGTGGATGACCGTGGAGTCTGGGCAGACCGTGGTGTACTGCTCAGTGTCCGGTGAAGGTGACCGTGCAGGTGTACCGTGCAGGTTCGTGCAGTGCACCTGGTGTCATGTACAGGTCACGTGCAGACGCTGTGTATGGTACAGGTACGTGCAGTGCACCGTGCAGGTGCCGGTCAGGGATGTACCTGTGCAGTGGCACCGTGCAGGTGCTACGGGTCAGGTCGTGCATGACCTGTGTCAGTGCAGTCAGGTGTCATGTACAGCTGTGTCAGGGCAGGTCAGTGGCTGACGCTGTCAGTGTCAGCGTGCAGTAGACCGTGCAGTGGTCACCGTGCAGGTACGCCTGTGTCAGTGGTAGTCGTGGCATGATGTGTCATGTCAGTCATGGTGACACCTGTGCAGTGGTAGTCGTGGCAGGTGTGTCAGGGGTCAGGTAGTGCATGGTACCGTGCAGTGTAGGTAGTGGCATGAACACCTGTGTCGTGTTTCAGGTCATTCTGGACGACGAGTCAGTGGCAGCAGTGGTGGACGTGACAGGGATCATCAGTGGTTACGCCTTGTAGGGCGGTCATGGAGGACCTGTGTTGGCCACATGGCATGCCTATCGTGGTCAGTCGGGCCATACCCTATTCAGTGGCCAGGTCAGTGGCATGACGCCTGTGTCAGTGGCCAGGTCAGTGGCATGACGCCTGTGTCAGTGGTCAGGTCAGTGGCATGACGCCTGTGTCAGTGGCAGGTCAGTGGCATGACACCTGTGTCAGTGGCCAGGTCAGTGGCATGACGCCTGTGTCAGTGGTCAGGTCAGTGGCATGACACCTGTGTCAGTGGTCAGGTCAGTGGCATGACACCTGTGTCAGTGGCCAGGTCAGTGGCATGACGCCTGTGTCAGTGGTCAGGTCAGTGGCATGACGCCTGTGTCAGTGGTCAGGTCAGTGGCATGACGCCTGTGTCAGTGGTCAGGTCAGTGGCATGACCGTGTCATGGATCGTGCTGACACCTGTGTCAGTGGTCAGGTCAGTGGCATGACGCCTGTGTCAGTGGTCAGGTCAGTGGCATGACGCCTGTGTCAGTGGTCAGGTCAGTGGCATGACACCTGTGTCAGTGGTCAGGTCAGTGGCATGACGCCTGTGTCAGTGGTCAGGTCAGTGGCATGACACCTGTGTCAGTGGTCAGGTCAGTGGCATGACGCCTGTGTCAGTGGTCAGGTCAGTGGCATGACACCTGTGTTAGTGGCCAGGTCAGTGGCATGACACCTGTGTCAGTGGCCAGGTCAGTGGCATGACACCTGTGTCAGTGGTCAGATCAGTGGCATGACACCTGTGTCAGTGGCCAGGTCAGTGGCATGACATCTGTGTCAGTGGCCAGGTCAGTGGCATGACACCTGTGTCAGTGGTCAGGTCAGTGGCATGACACCTGTGTCAGTGGTCAGGTCAGTGGCATGACGCCTGTGTCAGTGGTCAGGTCAGTGGCATGACGCCTGTGTCAGTGGTCAGGTCAGTGGCATGACGCCTGTGTCAGTGGTCAGGTCAGTGGCATGACACCTGTGTCAGTGGCCAGGTCAGTGGCATGACACCTGTGTCAGTGGCCAGGTCAGTGGCATGACACCTGTGTCAGTGGCCAGGTCAGTGGCATGACATCTGTGTCAGTGGCCAGGTCAGTGGCATGACACCTGTGTCAGTGGTCAGATCAGTGGCATGACACCTGTGTCAGTGGTCAGGTCAGTGGCATGACACCTGTGTCAGTGGTCAGGTCAATGTCTACTGCCCGTCCAATTGGGACGTGTGTGTGTGATAGATAGAGAGAGAGAGAGAGAGAGAGAGAGAGAGAGAGAGAGAGAGAGAGAGAGAGAGAGAGAGAGAGAGAGAGCCATAGGTCTCATTATCATTATCATTAATCATTAGGAATATTATTTACTAGTGTTATTATCACTATTATCATTATCAATTATCATTACAAGTATCAGTATCATTATCTTTAATTATTAGCAATATTATTTACTATTATCATTATCACTATCATCATTATTATCATTATTATCATTATTCACTGGTATCTTTATCAATTATCATTATAATCATTAATGATTATTATCATTAACTATTATCATTATTAACTATTATCATTATCAATTTCATTATTTTTATAATTAATTATTAGCAAAATTATTTACTGGCATCATTATCATTTATCATATCACTATTATCATTATCAATTATCATTATTATTATAATTAATGATTATCATTGCTATTTACTAGTATCATTATTAACTATTATCATTATCAATTATCATTATTTGTATCATTATTATCATTAATAATTATCATTATTATTTACTAGCATCATTATAAACTATTATCATTATCAATTATCATTATTTGTATCATTATTATCATTAATAATTATCATTATTATTTACTAGCATCATTATAAACTATTATCATTATCAATTATCATTAATTATATAGCATTATTATTTCCTAGTATCATTATCAATTATCATTGTTTGTAACATTATTAGTAATTATAATCATTATTTACTAGCATCTATTATCAATTATCATGATCAATAATTACTATTATCATTAGGTCTGGCCCCGCCCTACTGTTATCAATTATCATTATCATGATCAATAATTACTATTATCATTAGGTCTAGCCCCGCCCTACTGTTATCAATTATCATTATCATGATCAATAATTACTATTATCATTAGGTCTGGCCCCGCCCTACTGTTATCAGTCATTTATCTTTATCTTGTTATCTGCTGCTGCTGCTGCAGACACTGGCGCGCCTGCGCGCGGTGGTGGCCAGGTCAGGGGGTCGTGTGGACGACCTCTCCACCATCCAACACAACGGTTGTCACTCCACCACAGGTACGACCCCAACCCCCTCCTCCCTCCCTCACTCCCTCCCTCGCTAACTAACCCCCTCCTCCCTCGCTAGCTAACCCCCACCCCCTCCTCCCTCGCTAACTAACCCCCTCCTCCCTCGCTAACTAACCCCCACCCCCTCCTCCCTCGCTAACTAACCCCCACCCCCTCCTCCCTCGCTAACTAACCCCCTCCTCCCTCGCTAACTAACCCCCTCCTCCCTCGCTAACTAACCCCCTCCTCCCTCGCTAACTAACCCCCACCCCTCAGACGCACAACCTCCCGCTGTGGGGTGAACACCCCCCCATCCTTTTTGACAGATAGATCGATAAACAGACAGACTGGTCGATAGATGGGTAACACGATGTGTCCAGGAGAGAGAGAGAGAGAGAGAGAGAGAGAGAGAGAGAGAGAGAGAGAGAGAGAGAGAGAGAGAGAGAGAGAGAGAGAGCAGCTGAACACGTCTGGCAGAACACAGTGGTCGCCAGGTACATTACTTCGTGCACGTGTACTGTACAGGTGTACCGTGCACGTGTACTGTACAGGTGTACCGTGCACGTGTACTGTACAGGTGTACCGTGCAGGTGTACTCGTGTGTACATTACTTCGTTACAGTAGTACATTACCCACGAACTCACTCCCTCTCACGTACATCGGGTATGTACACCACTGACTCACGTACATACAAATATGTACACATGGTTACGTACATCGAGTATGTACAACAATGACTCACGTACATATAAATATGTACACATGGTTACGTACATAGTGTATGTACACCACTGACTCACGTACATATAAATATGTACACATGGTTATGTACATCGAGAATGTACACCAATGACTCACATACATATATGTACACATGGTTACTATATCTTCTTTCCTACACATTTAGTTATCAATAACTAAGTTATCATCTTCCTGTATCCAATAACCAAATAATTAGACATGTTAGCTCAGCAATAATAGATAATTGACTTCATCAGTAAAAGTTCTCCACAGTTCAAGGTAATTTAAAGTAATTTTCCTAGATTGATTGACTCAATCCTCATTACTCAGTGTCTTAACCACTGAATTACTTTTACCCAGTGTCTTAACCACTGAATTACTTTACCCAGTGTCTTAACCACTGAATTACTTTTACCCAGTGTCTTAACCACTGAATTACTTTTACCCAGTGTCTTAACAACTGAATTACTTTTACCCAGTGTCTTAACCACTGAATCAATTTGATCCAGTGTTTTAACCACTGAATTACTTTTACCCAGTGTCTTAACCACTGAATTACTTTTACCCAGTGTCTTAACCACTGAATTAATTTGATCCAATGTTTTAACCACTGAATTACTTTTACCCAGTGTCTTAACCACTGAATTACTTTTACCCAGTGTCTTAACCACTGAATTCTTTCTATATTTCAGGTGGACGCAAGTTTACAATTGAGTTCGACCCCACCTTAGACAAACCTAACGTTAACTACCAGAGTTTCTTCAGTGGAGACGCCACTGTAGATAGTGGAAGCGGCTCTGTCGACAGTGGAGGCGCCACAGGGGACAGTGGTGAGGCCACTGTAGACAGTGGAGGCGCTATAGACAGTGGAGGCGCCACAGTAGACAGTGGAGGCGCTACTGTAGACAGTGGAGGCGCCACAGGGGACAGTGGTGAGGCCAGTGTAGACAGTGGGGGCGCCACAGGGGACAGTGGAGGCGGCACAGGGGACAGTGGTGAGGCCAGTGTAGACAGTGGAGGTTCCCCTGAGGTTAGTGGAGGTGAGCCGGGTGGGGTTGGGGTTGGGGGGCAGCCGTGTGTGGAGGTGGTTGGAGACGACGATTACTTCTACTACTACGAGGAGTGTCCCCCCCACCTGGAGGACCCCATCTACACCACACTGGAGGACTTCCAGGCAGGCCAGACCCCAGACGCTGACGGAGGAGGAGGCGTCGTGGAAGGGCCTTGCTACGTGGTGGAAGACGAGTACTTCGAGTACAAGACGGAGTGCCCCTCCGAGGCTGAGTACGTGCTCTCCCTCGATGAATACGAGGAGCTGTACCCTGATGAGGAAGAGGAGGGAGGAGGAGGAGGAGAGGAAGGAGGAGGAGGAGAGGCAGGAGGAGGAGGAGAGGAAGGAGGAGGAGGAGGAGGAGGAGGAGAGGAAGGAGGAGGGGAAGGAGGAGAGGCAGGAGGAGGAGGAGGAGGAGGAGAGGAAGGAGGAGGAGGAGAGGCAGGAGGAGGAGGAGAGGCAGGAGGAGGAGGAGGAGAAGAGTCGTCTAAGTTCGAGGGTCGATCTTGTGTGATCTTCGACGGGGTGGACTACCTGGCGTACGACGACTGCCCTGACGGAGAGGAGACGGCCCTGCTGCCGGAGGAGTTCTACTCTGACCTGGACCTGACGGGGCAGCCGTGCTACAACTACCTGCTGGGGGAGTACCAGTACTACGACCTCTGCCCCGAGGGCGCCGCTGCACCCATACCCGTCGACTTCTTCTACGACTACGAGTATGATGACTACAGGAGCAGGAGCCTGCTGGCGGGCGGCCACGGGGGCGTGGGCGTGAGGCCAAGGGGCGAGGGCAAGATGCAGGAGAACGACGATGAAGAAGGAAGAGGTGGGCAAGGAGAGAACAGCAGGGATAGACGCAAGAAGAACAAGAAGAAGAAGAACAAGAAGAAAAACAGGAAATCAGGATCGAACTCCCTTCGTCAGCGGATCAAGGAGGACAGAAAGCTCCAGGTTCTCCTGCAGGAGGCCAGTGTGGACTGGCGGAGCCTCCAGCCCAACGTCACGCCCTCCCACCTCCAGAGCCTGGTCCCAGACCAGAGGCTGAGGAGGAAGATCCTCCACAGACTCACGCCCAAGGAGGGAGGAGGACTGTGGAAGCTGGTGACCTCCAACTCGGAGCTGGAGGACCTGCTGGGGTCGGCTGGGGTCGTCCTCGAGGAGGAGGACAGGGAGGTGGGAGTGCGCGACCTGCGCAGGATGGTGCAGGACACAGAGGTGTGGGGCAAGGTACGGAAGATACTGGCGAAGATGAAGAAACCTGGGAGGAGGAGGAAGAAGATAAAGAGGAATAATAGAGAGAAGACAAGAAGAAAACAGACAACAGAGAGAACTCAGAAAACATACACGAAACGTCTTAAGAATTCCAAGGATAAAATAACGTCGAGTGAGAAGGACAAAAACAAAAATGACACGAAGAGAAAGAAAATGAAAGACGGAAGAAAGAAACGGAACAGAAGAATGAAGAATAGAGACAAAAATAAGAAGAAAAGGAGACAACTCACAAAGACTAGAAATGGTTCCAGAAACGCCCAACTTGGAGGCAAACAAGCCAGCAGCCTGGAGTCCATCAGTCAGACTCACCAGCAAACACAACACACTAAGAACAAACCAAACAAACAAACGAAAGGAGAAGATCAAACTAAGGAAAGGGGAAGAAAGAACAAGAGAAATGACGATGAAACGAAAGACGACAAGAAAGATGAGGACACGAGAAGAGGTGATAACTGGAGGAATAAGATTGTAACTCCAGAGACGAAGATGAAGAGGAAAGAAAATGAAAACAAGAGGAAAATATCTGGTTCAAAGATGATGGGAGAAGCTGAGAAGACAATGAAGATTCAAAGAAAACAATAAAAGGTTCAGAGAAGAAAACAGAAGGTTCAAAAAAGAAAATAAACGGCTCAAAGGAAATAAATGGCTCAAAGAAAATAAATGGCTCAAAGAAAATAAATGCATCCAAGAAGAAAATAAATGTTTCAAAGAAAGTAAAAGGTTCTAAGAATAAAAAAGGTTCAAAAAAGGAAATAAAAGGCTCAAAGAAAATAAAAGGCTCAAACAATAAAATAAAAAGTTCACAGAAACTAAAAGGGTCAAAGAAGAAAATAAATGGTTCAAAAAAGAAAATGAAAGGTTCAAAGAAGATAGTAAAAGGCTCAAAGAAAATAAAAGGTTCAAAGAAGATAGTAAAAGGCTCAAAGAAACCAAAAGGTTCAAAGAAGATAGTAAATGGCACAAAGAAAATGAAAGGTTCAAAAAAGATAGTAAAAGGCTCAAAGAAAATGAAAGGTTCAAAGAAGATAGTAAAAGGCTCAAAGAAAATGAAAGGTTCAAAGAAGATAGTAAAAGGCTCAAAGAAAATGAAAGGTTCAAAGAAGATAGTAAAAGGCTCAAAGAAAATGAAAGGTTCAAAGAAGATAGTAAAAGGCTCAAAGAAAATGAAAGGTTCAAAGAAGATAGCAAAAGGCTCAAAGAAAATGAAAGGTTCAAAGAAGATAGCAAAAGGCTCAAAGAAAATGAAAGGTTCAAAGAAAATAGTAAAAGGCTCAAAGAAAATGAAAGGTTCAAGGAAAAGAAAAAGTCCCAAGATATTGCAAGGTTCAGGAAAGATAGTGAAAGGTTCAGAGACAGATGTTCAAGGTTCAGGGAAGATCATGATAAGTTCAAAGCCTGTTCAGAAAAATGAAGATAATGGAAAGATGAAGAGAATATCAAAGAATAAAATAATAAAAAGAAATAAAGCAAATGTGATGAAGACGAGACAGGAAGCAAAGAAGATAAATAATAAAGAGAAGAAGAAGAAGAAGAAGAAGAAGAAGAAGAAGAAGAAGAAGAAGAAGAAGAAGAAGGAGGAGAAGAATGGAAGAGACAAGACAAACGTGAAGAATCAAGAGAAAAACAAAGGGAAGAAAAAAGGTAATAAAGGAGAGAAGAAAAACAGAAACAAGAACAAGAAAATGAACCAAGACAAGCACAAGAAAAATCAGCAACACTGATGCACATGTGTTATGAGCACAAGGTAACTTGAACGACGATAAGAAATGTAACATAATTACATTATTGTGTAAATCTAATAATTACATTTATGGGTAAATGTGACATAATTACATTTATGGGTAATGTCACATAATTACATTTATGTGTAAACGTAACATAATTACATTAATGGGTAAATGTAACAATTACAGTTATGGGTAATTGTAACATAATTACATTTATGGGTAAATGTAACAATTACATTCGTGTAAATGTAACATAATTACATTTATGAGTATATGTAACAATTTCATTTATGTAAATTCAACATAATTACATTGGTGTAAATGTATCAATTACATTTATGTGTAAATGAAACAAATACATTTATGTAATTACATCTATAGGGTAAATGTGACATTTACATTTATGGTTAAATGACCAGAGATGTGAGCCAATGTGTGATAAATAATAACTGAGATAATTGGGAATATGTCAGACCATGTTGCAGTACAGACACAAAACAGTGATTAAGAGAAATGAGTCAGCAGAGACTGACGAATGATACACTTTGTGAAGGTCGAATTGACATTCATACTTATGTAAATGAGGCGTGTACACGTCACATGTGTGTGTGTGTGTGTGTGTGTGTGTGTGTGTGTGTGTGTGTGTGTGTGTGTGCTCTGCTTTCATGTACATACACGTCTCTCTGTGTGAATGTTGACGTAATGGAGGATATAATGTATACACAGACACACACACACACACCTGGTGAAGGCCTGAGCACATATGTACCTCCTCATTGAGCACTTGTGTTAACTGAAGACGTTGTGGAGCGGTGAGGAGTCCCACATATGTAGTGTGGGGTACATATGTACACCAGAACATGAGGCCATTATCAACATAACAAGGAAAACATGTGAAAACCTTGGTCAAATATTCTTGTGGCCAAGGGACGAGAGAATGCAAACGTTTCCTCATATATTTTATAGAAATAAATTGTTATAGAAAAGTTTGAACACCAGGTTTGGTGGATCAGTGGGACGAGGATATGTGAGGAACTGAGGAACACGTCCAGAGTGTTTCCACAGTGGGAGACGCCAGAGGCCACAACACCACTGGGGTGGAATGATAAGGTCTTACAATTCCTATCTTATAGATAACAACACAAGATTTTGATAACGTCTGCTGGATGACCCTACGAGGTGCAAGTCCACACGAAGGCCATGGTGAGGAGGTGTGCACACACCACTGGACTGGCCACTGAAGATGTTCTAGGAGAGATACAGTGGGCAGGGAGGCAGGAGGAAGGTGTCATGAACAACAGACAACACGGATCGTAGATTTCTACGAGAGAGTGAGCTCTGTCGAAGGCTGGGTGGATCATCTGTATTTGGACTACCAGAAAGCATTTGACACGGTGCCAGCCACGTGGATGGCTGGCAAAGAAGCTACATTTCCAAGTCGGAATATCATGTTAGAAGAGATGTACATAAGTACCTTTATAAGTACAGTTATGAAGGAGGATTGGAACCAAATGACTTAAGAACATACTTAACGTTGGAACCAAATGACTTAAGAACATACTTAACGTTGGAAACAAATGACTTAAGAACATACTTAACGTTGGAAACAAATGACTTAAGAACATACTTAACGTTGGTACCAAATGACTTAAGAACATACTTAACGTTGGAAGCAAATGACTTAAGAACATACTTAACGTTGGAAGCAAATGACTTAAGAACATACTTAACGTTGGTACCAAATGACTTAAGAATATACTTAACGTTGGAAGCAAATGACTTAAGAACATACTTAACGTTGGAACCAAATGACTTAAGAACATACTTAACGTTGGTACCAAATGACTTAAGAACATACTTAACGTTGGAAACAAATGACTTAAGAACATACTTAACGTTGGAAACAAATGACTTAAGAACATACTTAACGTTGGAACCAAATGACTTAAGAACATACTTAACGTTGGTACCAAATGACTTAAGAACATACTTAACGTTGGAAACAAATGACTTAAGAACATACTTAACGTTGGAACCAAATGACTTAAGAATATACTTAACGTTGGAAGCAAATGACTTAAGAACATACTTAACGTAGACAGTATACAAACGTTTATGATGTAGTATTGTAGTATGGAATGTTCACACGAGATGGGACCCCACCAGTGTAGAACACTCCCCCCCCCACCCACCCCACCACACCCCTCAAGTACAATTAGGTAATTACACGCATTTAGCATCGGCTTTGTGTGATAGCTTTGCTGTGTTATCTGTAGCATGTAACACAGCAGATACCTTTGTTGTGTTATCTGTAGTATGTAACACAGCAGGTACCTTTGTTGTGTTATCTGTAGCATGTAACACAGCAGGTACCTTTGTTGTGTTATCTGTAGCATGTAACACAGCAGGTACCTTTGTTGTGTTATCTGTAGCATGTAACACAGCAGGTACCTTTGTTGTGTTATCTGTAGCATGTAACACAGCAGGTACCTTAGCTGTGTTATCTGTAGCATGTAACACAACAGGTACCTTTGCTGTGTTATCTGTAGCATGTAACACAGCAGGTACCTTAGCTGTGTTATCTGTAGCATGTAACACAGCAGGTACCTTTGCTGTGTTATCAGCATTAAGTAACAGTTTGTAAGTACATTTTCCACACTTATACCATAAAAAGTGACCATTATATGGAGAAATAAATGACTTACGTTACTTGTGTATAAATTATACACATAATACATCAGTAAATGTAGTGAAGGAATATTTTTGTGTTGTTCACCTGACGAAGAAAACAGTTCTTCCAGAGTTAAGAACACAACAACCAGAGAACATAACATTAAGCAAGACACTTGTTACAACAGACAGTGAATGTTGAGAACATACACACGTGAATGTGGAGAACATACACACGTGAATGTGGGGAACATACACACGTGAATGTGGAGAACATACACACGTGAATGTGGAGAACATACACACGTGAATGTGGAGAACATACATACGTGAATGTGGAGAACATACACACGTGAATGTGAAGAACATACAGACGTGAATGTGGAGAACATACAGACGTGAATGTAGAGAACATACACACGTGAATGTGGAGAACATACACACGTGAATGTGGGGAACATACACACGTGAATGTGGAGAACATACACACGTGAATGTGGGGAACATACACACGTGAATGTGGAGAACATACACACGTGAATGTGGAGAACATACAGACGTGAATGTGGGGAACATACAGACGTGAATGTGGAGAACATGCAGACGTAAATGTGGGGAACATACAGACGTGAATGTGGAGAACATACAGACGTGAATGTGGGGAACATACAGACGTGAATGTGGAGAACATACAGGCGTGAATGTGGAGAACATACAGACGTGAATGTGGAGAACATGCAGACGTAAATGTGGGGAACATACAGACGTGAATGTGGAGAACATACAGACGTGAATGTGGAGAACATACAGACGTGAATGTGGAGAACATGCAGACGTGAATGTGGAGAACATACAGACGTGAATGTGGAGAACATACAGACGTGAATGTGGAGAACATACAGACGTGAATGTGGAGAACATACAGATGTGAATGTGGAGAACATACAGACGTGAATGTGGAGAACATACAGACGTGAATGTGGAGAACATACAGACGTGAATGTGGAGAACATACAGACGTTTCAAACGTTGTATGAATGTTCAACAGATGGAGGAGGGGGGGGGACCAGTCTAGAAGTCCACCAAACACACTAAATACTAATCACAAATGTTAACTACACGGACACCACCACATGACACCACATACAGCACCACATGACACCACATACAGCAGCACATGACACTACATACAGGACCACATGACCACATAGAGCACCACATGACCATATAGAGAGCACCACATGACCACACACAGCACTACATGACCACATAGTGCACCACATGACCACATAGAGGGCACCACATGACCACAGAGCACCACATGACCACATATAGAGCACAACATGACCACACAGAGCACTACATGACCACATAGAGCACCACATGACCACATGTAGAGCAGCACATGAACACATAGAGAGCACCACATGACCACATTGAGACCACCACATGACACATAGACACCACATGACCACATAGAGAGCACCACATGACCACATAGAGAGCACCACATGAGGAGGTGGCAGCGTTACGTCACACTTCCTCTTCTTCTGGGCCAAGATGTCGCCAGTGACGTCATCATTGGCAGCCATGATGGCACTCGTGGTATGGCCAGGCAGGCTGAGTGCCAGTGACGTCATCATTGGCAGCCATGGGCCAGGCAGGCTGAGTGCCAGTGACGTCATCATTGGCAGCCATGGGCCAGCCAGGCTGAGTGCTAGTGACGTCATGACACGTGTCACGTGATACATGAGGGTGGTCACTTGTACCATACCGGGCCACGCCCACGTTTGACCTCTGACCTCTCCCATTAAGGTCAGTTTCGCCTCTTCACCCAGACTAACTTGGGCAATAATTTGGTTAATATAATTCAACATAATTATCATAACCTTCACAGGTAAGTTGTGATTAACAACACTCTTGTAGGTTATGAAACACTGTGGTGCAGTGCCTGGTCGAGAGAGACGATTCTCCCGTATATATAACGGAAAATACAACCCTTACGTCCCCCAGGTCCAGGAAAGGGTTGTAGAACGTGCTATACTGTGCCATGGAACACAAGAGGGTTGTAGAACGTGCTATACTGTGCCATGGAAAACAAGAGGGTTGTAGAACGTGCTATACTGTGTCATGGAACACAAGAGGGTTGTAGAACGTGCTATACTGTGCCATGGAACACAAGAGGGTTGTAGAACGTGCTATACTGTAACATGGAACACAAGAGGGTTGTAGAACGTGCTATACTGTGCCATGGAAAACAAGAGGGTTGTAGAACGTGCTATACTGTGTCATGGAACACAAGAGGGTTGTAGAACGTGCTATACTGTGTCATGGAACACAAGAGGGTTGTAGAACGTGCTATACTGTGCCATGGAACACAAGAGGGTTGTAGAACGTGCTATACTGTAACATGGAACACAAGAGGGTTGTAGAACGTGCTATACTGTGCCATGGAAAACAAGAGGGTTGTAGAACGTGCTATACTGTGTCATGGAACACAAGAGGGTTGTAGAACGTGCTATACTGTGTCATGGAACACAAAAGGGTTGTAGAACGTGCTATACTGTGCCATGGAACACAAGAGGGTTGTAGAACGTGCTATACTGTGCCATGGAACACAAAAGCGTTGTAGAACGTGCTATACTGTGCCATGGAACACAAGAGGGTTGTAGAACGTGCTATACTGTGCCATGGAACACAAAAGCGTTGTAGAACGTGCTATACTGTGCCATGGAACACAAGAGGGTTGTAGAACGTGCTATACTGTGCCATGGAACACAAAAGGGTTGTAGAACGTGCTATACTGTGCCATGGAACACAAGAGGGTTGTAGAACGTGCTATACTGTGCCATGGAACACAAAAGCGTTGTAGAACGTGCTATACTGTGCCATGGAACACAAGAGGGTTGTAGAACGTGCTATACTGTGCCATGGAACACAAAAGGGTTGTAGAACGTGCTATACTGTACCATGGAACACAAGAGGGTTGTAGAACGTGCTATACTGTGCCATGGAACACAAGAGGGTTGTAGAACGTGCTATACTGTGCCATGGAACACAAAAGCGTTGTAGAACGTGCTATACTGTGCCATGGAACACAAGAGGGTTGTAGAACGTGCTATACTGTGCCATGGAACACAAAAGCGTTGCAGAACGTGCTATACTGTAACATGGAACACAAGAGGGTTGTAGAACGTGCTATACTGTGCCATGGAACACAAGAGGGTTGTAGAACGTGCTATACTGTGCCATGGAACACAAAAGGGTTGTAGAACGTGCTATACTGTGCCATGGAACACAAGAGGGTTGTAGAACGTGCTATACTGTGTCATGGAACACAAAAGGGTTGTAGAACGTGCTATACTGTGCCATGGAACACAAGAGGGTTGTAGAACGTGCTATACTGTGCCATGGAACACAAAAGCGTTGTAGAACGTGCTATACTGTGCCATGGAACACAAGAGGGTTGTAGAACGTGCTATACTGTGCCATGGAACACAAGAGGGCTGTAGAACGTGCTATACTGTGCCATGGAACACAAGAGGGTTGTAGAACGTGCTATACTGTGCCATGGAACACAAAAGGGTTGTCGAACGTGCTATACTGTGCCATGGAACACAAAAGGTAACACCTTCCATGTAATTCTTCACAACATCATGTATTTCTTTATAAGATTATGTGGATGACGTCACCACAACCCTGATGTCTTATCAGTGTGTGGGGTCACGTGCCACACTGACCTTTGACCTGACCCAGGACGCTTAGGTCAAAGGTCAGGCCAGCCATACTCAAGGGTCGTACCATTGTGTTCCAGGGTCGTACCATCGTGGTCTGGGGTCGTACTGTCGTGGTTCAGGGTCGTACCGTCGTGGTCTGGGGTCGTACCGTTGTGGTCCAGGGTCGTACCGTCGTGGTCCGTAGTCGTACCGTCGTGGTCCGGGGTCGTATCCTCGTGGTCAAGGATCGTCCCGTCGTGGTCCGGGGTCGTACCGTCGTGGTCTGGGGTCGTACTGTCGTGGACCAGGGTCGTCCCGTCGTGGTCTGGGGTCGTACCGTCGTGGTCCGGGGTCGTATCCTCGTGGTCAAGGATCGTCCCGTCGTGGTCCAGGGTCGTCCCGTCGTGGTCCGGGGTCGTACCATCGTGGTCGTGTGTGACGTACCAGTCATACAGGCCATACATCTGGGTCACTCCCTCCAACACGTACCACGGGGCCCGTGCGTCAGGAGGGGCCTGAGTCAGGGGGAGTGTGCGTCAGGAGGACGTGCGTCAGGAGGGGCCTGAGTCAGGGGGGTGTGCGTCAGGAGGACGTGCGTCAGCAGGAATGTGCATCAGGAGGACGTGCGTCAGGAGGGGTGTGCATCATGAGGACGTGCGTCAGGAGGGGTGTGCGTCAGGAGGACGTGCGTCAGGAGGGGTGTGCATCAGGAGGACGTGCGTCAGGAGGGGTAGGCGTCAGGAGGACGTGCGTCAGGAGGGGTGTGCGTCAGGGGGGGTGTGCGTCAGGAGGACGTGCGTCAGGAGGGGCCTGAGTCAGGGGGGGTGTGCGTCAGGAGGACGTGCGTCAGGAGGGGCCTGAGTCAGGGGGGTGTGCGTCAGGAGGACGTGCGTCAGCAGGAATGTGCATCAGGAGGACGTGCGTCAGGAGGGGTGTGCATCATGAGGACGTGCGTCAGGAGGGGTGTGCGTCAGGAGGACGTGCGTCAGGAGGGGTGTGCATCAGGAGGACGTGCGTCAGGAGGGGTGTGCGTCAGGAGGACGTGCGTCAGGAGGGGTGTGCGTCAGGAGGACGTGCGTCAGGAGGACGTGCGCCAAAGGTGTTGTTAAGACCTGAACCCATGGTCATCAGGTATGTTTAGATATGTTTAGATTACCCCCTGACAACCACGCTCGTACACTGAGTGGTCAGCTGCCCCACATGTGGTCAGCTGCACCCTGAGTGGTCAGGCGCCCCACGTGGTCAGCCGCACCCTGAGTGGTCAGCTGCACCCTGAGTGGTCAGCTGCCCCACATGTGGTCAGCCGCACCCTGAGTGGTCAGCCACACCTTGAGTGGTCAGCTGCACCCTGAGTGGTCAGCTGCCCCACATGTGGTCAGCCACACCCTGAGTGGTCAGGCGCACCCTGAGTGGTCAGCTGCACCCTGAGTGGTCAGCCGCACCCTGAGTGGTCAGGCGCACCCTGAGTGATCAGCTGCACCCTGAGTGGTCAGCTGCCCCACATGTGATCAGCCACACCCTGAGTGGTCAGCTGCCCCACATGTGGTCAGCCACACCCTGAGTGGTCAGCTGCACCCTGAGTGGTCAGCTGCCCCACATGTGATCAACCACACCCTGAGTGGTCAGCTGCCCCACATGTGGTCAGCCACACCCTGAGTGGTCAGCTGCCCCACATGTGATCAGCCACACCCTGAGTGGTCAGCTGCACCCTGAGTGGTCAGCTGCCCCACATGTGATCAGCCACACCCTGAGTGGTTAGGCGCACCCTGAGTGATCAGCTGCCCCACATGTGATCAGCCACACCCTGAGTGGTCAGGCGCACCCTGAGTGATCAGCTGCCCCACATGTGATCAGCCACACCCTGAGTGGTTAGGCGCACCCTGAGTGATCAGCTGCCCCACATGTGATCAGCCACACCCTGAGTGGTTAGGCGCACCCTGAGTGGTCAGCTGCCCCACATGTGATCAGCCACACCCTGAGTGGTCAGGCGCACCCTGAGTGATCAGCTGCCCCACATGTGGTTAGCCACACCCTGAGTGGTCAGGCGACCCTGAGTGGTCAGCTGCACCCTGAGTGGTCAGCTGCCCCACATGTAATCAGCCACACCCTGAGTGGTCAGGCGCACCCTGAGTGATCAGCTGCCCCACATGTGATCAGCCACACCCTGAGTGGTCAGGCGCACCCTGAGTCGTCAGCTGCCCCACATGTGATCAGCCACACCCTGAGTGGTCAGCTGCACCCTGAGTGGTCAGCTGCCCCACATGTGATCAGCCACACCCTGAGTGGTCAGGCGCACCCTGAGTGATCAGCTGCCCCACATGTGGTCAGCCACACCCTGAGTGGTCAGGCGCACCCTGAGTGATCAGCTGCCCCACATGTGGTCAGCCACACCCTGAGTGGTCAGCTGCCCCACATGTGATCAGCCACACCCTGAGTGGTCAGGCGCACCCTGAGTGATCAGCTGCCCCACATGTGGTCAGCCACACCCTGAGTGGTCAGGCGACCCTGAGTGGTCAGCTGCACCCTGAGTGGTCAGCTGCCCCACATGTGATCAGCCACACCCTGAGTGGTCAGGCGACCCTGAGTGGTCAGCTGCACCCTGAGTGGTCAGGCGCACCCTGAGTGGTCAGCGGCCCCACATGTGATCAGCCACACCCTGAGTGGTCAGGCGACCCTGAGTGGTCAGCTGCACCCTGAGTGGTCAGCTGCCCCACATGTGATCAGCCACACCCTGAGTGGTCAGCTGCACCCTGAGTGGTCAGCTGCCCCACATATGATCAGCCACACCCTGAGTGGTCAGCAACACCCTGAGTGGTCAGGCGCACCCTAAGTGGTCAGCTGCACCCTGAGTGGTCAGCTGCCCCACATGTGATCAGCCGCACCCTGAGTGGTCAGGAGACCCTGAGTGGTCAGCTGCACCCTGAGTGGTCAGCTGCCCCACATGTGGTCAGCCACACCCTGAGTGGTCAGCTGCCCCACATGTGGTCAGCCACACCCTGAGTGGTCAGCTGCCCCACATGTGATCAGCCACACCCTGAGTGGTCAGCTGCACCCTGAGTGGTCAGCTGCCCCACATGTGATCAGCCACACCCTGAGTGGTCAGCAACACCCTGAGTGGTCAGGCGCACCCTAAGTGGTCAGCTGCACCCTGAGTGGTCAGCTGCCCCACATGTGATCAGCCGCACCCTGAGTGGTCAGGCGACCCTGAGTGGTCAGCTGCACCCTGAGTGGTCAGCTGCACCCTGAGTGGTCAGCTGCCCCACACGTGATCAGCCGCACCCTGAGTGGTCAGGCGACCCTGAGTGGTCAGCTGCACCCTGAGTGGTCAGCTGCACCCTGAGTGGTCAGCTGCCCCACATGTGGTCAGCCACACCCTGAGTGGTCAGCTGCACCCTGAGTGGTCAGCTGCCCCACATGTGATCAGCGACACCCTGAGTGGTCAGCCGCACCCTGAGTGGTCCTCTGCACCCTGAGTGGTCAGCTGCCCCACATGTGATCAGCCACACCCTGAGTGGTCAGCCACACCCTGAGTGGTCAGCCACACCCTGAGTGCTCAGCCACACCCTGAGTGGTCAGCTGCACCCTGAGTGGTCAGCCACACCCTGAGTGTTCAGGCGCACCCTGAGTGGTCAGGCGCACCCTGAGTGGTCAGCTGCACCCTGAGTGGTCAGCTGCACCCTGAGTGGTCAGCCACACCCTGAGTGGTCAGCTGCACCCTGAGTGGTCAGGCGCACCCTGAGTGGTCAGCTGCACCCTGAGTGGTCAGCCACACCCTGAGTGGTCAGGCGCACCCTGAGTGGTCAGGCGCACCCTGAGTGGTCAGCTGCACCCTGAGTGGTCAGCCACACCCTGAGTGGTCAGCCACACCCTGAGTGATCAGGCGCACCCTGAGTGGTCAGCTGCACCCTGAGTGGTCAGCTGCACCCTGAGTGGTCAGCTGCCCCACATGTGGTCAGCTGCACCCTGAGTGGTCAGGCACACCATGAGTGGTCAGCTGCCCCACATGTGGTCAGGCGCACCCTGAGTGGTCAGGCGCACCCTGAGTGGTCAGCCGCACCCTGAGTGGTCAGGCGCACCCTGAGTGGTCAGGCGCACCACACGTGGTTTGCCACTATCTCTGCACAGGGCCCCCCCCCCCCCCCATCAACCCCCAGTGTGACCATCCACACGGCGGGGGGGGGGGGGGGGGGTCGTGTCCAGTGATGGTCGTTTGATGGCGTCGTTGTTGACAACCTTCCAAGGACTTCATCAACCATACATCAACAGGCTACTGTATTCATACAGTAACAATACAATATGTGCATCAGTCTGTATTGGCTCGATAGATATAGAGAAAAAAAAAATAGATGGTTTAATCTACGTAAACCAAGCAGCCGACATCAACCCACACACCACCTGGTCTACAAGTACGACAACGTAAACACTGAGTACGTCAATCTAACGCCTAAGGTACGACGTCGTTTGAAGTCAGTAGGTCCGCCACTTATCATGGAACACGATGACGTCCCGCAGCGTACGGTACTTGTGGCGCCATCCTTGGGGTACAACAGAGCAGTAATCTCTCAGACCGGGTCCAGTCCTCGCCCGTAACCATCTTTTTTTCTCTCATGCAGACAGTTAAGCGTCAGGACTGGGTACCATGAGCTGGCTGGGAGACTCTGTGTGACCTTAATCACCATAGTTAATCGTACTGTGAGATGTAACCTTGTGTGTGACCCGTGCACTCCTGGTACATTTGCACTACAGATAATATGTTTGCTTTCAATCTCACTGTTCATACCCTCTATTTGCATGCTGGTCTGTCGAGATGATAACTCCTACTGAATAATGTCACAAAAACACGAATAAATGTATGATGTACTCACCCTACTGTTTGATATCCTCTCTCTACTGTCTGACATACTCTCCCTACTGTTTGATGATATATTCTCCCTACTATTAGATATATTCTCCCTACTGTTTGATGATATATTCTCCCTACTATTAGATATATTCTCCCTACTGTTTGATGATATATTCTCCCTACTATTAGATATATTCTCCCTACTGTTTGATGATATATTTTCCCTACTGTTTGATGATATATTCTCCCTACTGTTAGATATATTCTCCCTGTTTGATGATATATTCTCCCTACTGTTTGATGATATATTCTCCCTACTGTTTGATGATATATTATCCCTACTGTTTGATATCCTCTCTCTACTGTTTGACATACTCTCCCTACTGTTTGACATATTCTCCCTACTGTTTGATATATTCTCCCTACCGTTTGATATATTGCCCCTACTACTGTTTGATATATTCTCCCTACTGTTTGATATCCTCTCTCTACTGTCTGACATATTCTCCCTACTGTTTGAAATATTCTCCCTACCATTTGATATATTCTCCCTACTGTTTGATATATTCTCCCTACTGTTTGATATATTCTCCCTGCTGCTTGATATCCTCTCTCTACTGACATATTCTCCCTACTGTTTGATATATTTTCCCTACTATTTGATATATTCTCCCTACTGTTTGATATATTCTCCCTACTGTTTAATATATTCTCCCTACTGTTTGATATATTCTCCTTACTGTTTGATATATTCTCCCTACTGTTTGATATATTCTCCCTACTGTTTAATATCCTCTCCCTACTGTTTGATATATTCCCCCTACTGTTTGATATATTCCCCCTACTGTTTGATATATTCCCCCTACTGTTTGATATATTCCCCCTACTGTTTGATATATTCTCCCTACCATTTGATATATTCTCCCTACTGTTTCATATATTCTCCCTACTGTTTGATATATTCTCCCTACCATTTGATATATTCTCCCTACTGTTTCATATATTCTCCCTACTGTTTGATATATTCTCCCTACCATTTGATATATTCTCCCTACTGTTTGATATATTCTCCCTACTGTTTGATATCCTCTCCCTACTGTCTGACATATTCTCCCTACAAAAAACTATAACACACTGAACACAATGATTTTGGAGGTTATACAAGTGTCGTGTGTCAAAAGCAACGTTGAGGTGACAAACACATGATCAAACATACGAAGTGAAGCTGGTCATAATAATATGATGTACAGACCATCATCTATACCATGAGGTCTATATGGTGTACAGACCATCATCTATACCATGAGGTCTATATGGTGTACAGACCATCATCTATACCATGAGGTCTATATGGTGTACAGTCCATCATCTATACCATGAGGTCTATATGGTGTACAGACCATCATCTATACCATGAGGTCTATATGGTGTACAGACCATCATCTATACCATGAGGTCTATATGGTGTACAGACCATCATCTATACCATGAGGTCTATATGGTGTACAGACCATCATCTATACCATGAGGTCTATATGGTGTACAGACCATCATCTATACCATGAGGTCTATATGGTGTACAGACCATCATCTATACCATGAGGTCTATATTTCATGAATATATAATTATGTTACACTGTGGGTCTCATGACCAGCCAGACATGGACCTCCTCATCTCCAACATGGTCTATACACCTTCGTGCACCACAGGCAAGAAACAAACTATATAAATCTAACAAAATTATATATATATATATATATATATATATATATATATATATATATATACACGACCAAAGTGCATAGGAACGCGCATCTTCATAAACAAACGAACCTCCAACACCTTCTATAAAGGTGCGCGTTTCTATGCACTATGTTTGTATTCATATACCTCTGCGTTGTACAGTTAGGTTGGGTAAAATGCTATCTGCTGGCTGTGTACGCCTGATGGGAAATGACCGGTGTAGACCCCGTTGCTCACCAACGTGAGACGAAAGGGTATTCGAGTACATAGTATTCCAATAGTTATTTCCTATTAGCCAGGCCCATAGCCTAGCGGTAGCATTCCCACCTGTGGCACAGGGGTCCTGGGTTCGATCCTGGCTGTTGAAGGTTTGTATGTTATTTACATATATATATATATATATATATATATATATATATATATATATATATATATATATATATATATATTCCTATGAGTCCTATGAGTCGTAGCTTCGTCTCTTCGATGTATATCAACTGATTGTTATATTTCTCTCTTGTGTCTCCCCTGATGATGTGATTATTACACGAAAGTGCACTTGGGAACTTTTCGTGTTTCATTTTCCCCGTGGACTCATAGGAATATATATATATATATATATATATATATATATATATATATATATATATATATATATATATATATATATATATAATGCTTGCATATCATATGAGTGATACATCAGATATTCATAGTATTAATAATAGTTATAATATGTATATGTATAATACATGAAGCCTGGCTGGTGGACCCTGCTGTTGTTGTTTATATAAACAATAAATAATTATGAAATGTCAAATTTTTGTTTGACCGGCTCAACGTTTTCTGTAGCCACTGTTGCCAACGTGAAGTAAAGACTATGAAGAACTTTTAAGGTTTTTTTTTTTTTGTGTGTCACATTGGTAACGCCTTCAGGGATACATGCCCACCATGACCCCTGGGGGTCACGTGGTCATGACCCCTGGGGGTCACGTGGGTCATGACCCCTGGGGGTCACGTGGTCATGACCCCTGGGGGTCACGTGGTCATGACCCCAGGGGGTCAGGTGGTCATGACCCCTGGGGGTCACGTGGTCATGACCCCAGGGGGTCAGGAGGTCATGACCCCTGGGGGTTACGCGGTCATGACCCCTGGGGGTCACGTGATCATGACCCCTGGGGGTCACGTGATCATGACCCCTGGGGGTCACGGAGGTCATGACCCCTGGGGGTTACGCGGTCATGACCCCTGGGGTCACGTGGGTCATGACCCCTGGGGGTCACGTGGTCATGACCCCTGGGGGTCAGGTGGTCATGACACCTGAGGGTCACGTGATCATGACCCCTGGGGGTCACGGGGGTCATGACCCCTGGGGGTCACGACCCCTGGGGGTCACTGGGGTCATGACCCCTTGGGGTCACTGGGGTCATGACCCCTGGGGGTCACTGGGGTCATGACCCCTGGGGGTCACGGGGGTCATGACCCCTGGGGGTCACGTGGTCATGACCCCTGGGGGTCACTCGTGTATACATGGTGTAGCGTCATGAGGCAACATGAGGAGGAGGATGGAAGGTTGTTATGAGGTGTGAGGGGCTCGAGCTTGACGTGACCAGTTACGCTTAACTAGATGGGCGGGGGGGGGGGTGCGTTCTGAGTGTGTGGGCGTGGTCAGGGGGTGGGTGGGTGCGTTCTGAGGGTGTGGGCGTGGTCAGGGGGGTGGGTGCGTTATGAATGTGTGGGCGTGGTCAGGGGTGGGTGGGTGCGTTATGAATGTGTGAGCGTGGTCAGGGGTGGGTGGGTGCGTTCTGAGTGTGTGAGCGTGGTCAGGGGTGGGTGGGTGCGTTCTGAGTGTGTGAGCGTGGTCAGGGGTGGGTGGGTGCGTTCTGAGTGTGTGGGCGTGGTCAGGGGGGTGGGTGCGTTATGAAAGTGTGGGCGTGGTCAGGGGTGGGTGGGTGGGTGCGTTCTGAATGTGTGAGCGTGGTCAGGGGTGGGTGGGTGCGTTCTGAGTGTGTGGGCGTGGTCAGGGGTGGGTGGGTGCGTTCTGAATGTGTGAGCGTGGTCAGGGGTGGGAGGGTGCGTTATGAGTGTGTGAGCGTGGTCAGGGGTGGGTGGGTGCGTTCTGAATGTGTGCGCGTGGTCAGGGGTGGGTGGGTGCGTTATGAGTGTGAGCGTGGTCAGGGGTGGGTGGGTGCGTTATGAGTGTGTGGGCGTGGTCAGGGGTGGGTGGGTGCGTTATGAGTGTGTGGGCGTGGTCAGGGGTGGGTGGGTGCGTTATGAGTGTGTGAGCGTGGTCAGGGGTGGGAGGGTACGTTATGAGTGTGTGAGCGTGGTCATGGGTGGGTGGGTTCCGTGTATTTAGCTAATTACACACACACACACACACACACACACACACACACACGCGCGCGCACACGTGTTACAGTGAATATATATATATATATATATATATATATATATATATATATATATATATATATATATATATATATATATATATATATATATTCTTAATGGTATGTTACCATTTCTAGATTGCATGATCCATAGGCAAGGAAACAAGTTTAAGTTTAACATATACAGAAAACCCACCAATGTATGCTCATATATCCATTATTACTCATCTCAACATGACAGAGTTAAATTCTCATCATTTCAATCTATGTTCCTTAGGGCATTACGTATTTGCAGTCCAGAGTATATTGATGATGAGTTTGAGAAGATATATTCTATTGGATCTAAGTTAAAGTATCCTAGATCTTTCATTGATAAATCCCTTAAGTTAGCAAAGAAATCATTTTATAGAGTTGAGCCCAAACCTCCCATTGACACCAAGAATCTTTTAGTTCTTCCTTTTAATAATAATGTTACTTTACTTCCCATGTTGCTTAAATCCTTTAATATAAATGTTGCCTTTAGCAACAATAATACTATAAAGAATATCTTAATCAGGAATTCACCAGAAAATTCTCTTGGTTGCATCTATAAAGTTCCTTGTGGAAACTGTGATAAATTCTATGTTGGTCAGACTGGTAAGGATCTTTCTGTTAGACTTAAGCAACATAAACATAGTATAAGAACGGGACAAGAATCAAATGCCTTGTTTAATAATGTTAAAAAGTATGATCATTGTATTGACTGGAGTAACGCCATCTCAGTTACTAACTCTAACTCTATTACCAAGAGAAATATCATTGAATCTTCTATTATTAAATGCACAAAGAATTATAATCTTAATATTAATGATGGTTCATACAAACTGGATAACTTTATTGTTGATAAAATTTGTAAAATAATAAGTTTATATGCTCGTTGTCTATCTTGGACAATCGCATGTTTACCAAATGGTGTCACTGCTACGTCTCTTCGTTACGTATCAACTGAGTTATATTTCTCTCTTGTGTCTCCCCTGATGATGTGATTATTACACGAAAGTGCACTTGGGAACTTATCGTGTTTCATTTTCCCCGTTGACTCTTAAGAATATACTTAATCACGCGCAAAATTGTGATCCTTTCCAATATATATATATATATATATATATATATATATATATATATATATATATATATATATATATATGTGTGTGTGTGTGTGTGTGTGTGTGTGTGTGGAGGGGGGGGGGGGAAGTCTGTACACTCGTGGGGCCCAACACATTAATTAATTACATTAAAAGGTTTTAATTATGTAGAAGAGAGACGTGAACCCCTGCTGGCTAGGATATCCGTCACTATTTGTCCAGATCATTATAACTGGTCATTATAATGAGGTTATAATATTATGACCACTGCTCTAATGGTTTCTTGACTGATACAATGATCATAATATTTAACGTGATTAAACATGGCATTTGATTCTTGTCCCGTTCTTATACTATATTTATGTTGCTTAGGTCTAACAGAAAGATCCTTACCAGTCTGACCAACATAAAATTTATCACAACTGATACATGCCACTCTACAGACACATCCTGCAGCACTTTCTGCCGAGTTCCTGATTATGATCATTGTATTGACTGGAGTAATGCCATCTCACTTATTAACTCTAACTCCAGTACCAAGAGATACATCATTGAATCTTCTATTAACAAATACACAAAGGTTCATAATCTTTATATTAGTTAGTGATGGTCTATACAAATTGGATAACTTTATTGTTGATCCTATTCGTAAACAGTTCCTCTTCTGGTCCACATAAGAATAAGTTTATGATACGCTCGTTGTCTGCCTCGAACACACCCGACCTACAGTCGGGTAGTCACTTGTTTACCTAATGTAAACCCTTATAAGTAAACCTACCTACATACCTAGTGTAAACCCGTATAAGTAAACCTACCTACATACCTAGTGTAAACCCGTATAAGTAAACCTACCTACATACCTAGTGTAAACCAGAGGGTGTACTACAGCATTTTCCCGTCAGGTTTATTTTCATCAGTACATTATAATGTATGAATATTATCAACTGATCATTAACCCGTCACACACTCACACACACACACACACACACACATATATATATATATATATATATATATATATATATATATATATATATATATATATATATATATATATATATATATATATATATATAAATTCAACTCCATTTAAGCCACAGTTGGATGGTGAAGGAAAGTAAGACTGGCTTGAAATCACATTTTTATTTCCCCCTTGTTGTCCACACCAGGTGTTGCTGTACCACACCCAGTGTTGCTGTACCACACCCAGTGTTGCTGTACCACACCAGGTGTTGCTGCACCACACCAGGTGTTGCTGTACCACACCAGGTGTTGCTGTACCACACCAGGTGTTGCTGCAACACACAGCTTGCCCAACACACACGTCTTGTCTCTAACCCTTAGGCTGGACACAGACTGGAAGAGGTCTGGGGTCACCATCCTTCGACCTCCAGTGGCCAAAATACATCACATACAGCAGATGTATTCTACTGTTGGTGCTCAGTGGCCAGAATACATCACATACAACAGATGTATTCTACTGTTGGTGCTTAGTGGCCAGAATACATCACATACAACAGATGTATTCTACTGTTGGTGTTTCTGTAGCTACACAAAACACACCTGGAGTTACTTCATACAACTGACTAAAACAGACCATGAACTGATTGGTCATTTATCTGCTAATCACCTCATTAGTCTGCTTAATGAGTCAACGACTTGTTTAACAAGCCAATTGGGCTGTTATGAGCAAGTAGGCTTCTGTACGAGGGAGGTCACAGCAACTCACTTGCCTATTCTGAACACCTCTGATACCAGGGTAATCATGGTAATTATTACCCAGGTTAATGACCCCAGATGATTACATTATCTGCACCTGTTGTGTTGGGAAGTTCAAGTACGATGAATTTGGCGAATAATTAATTATTGTTAACGGTAGATGTTCAGTTATTGGTTATCATTTATCACCATTAGGTTGGATCAGAGTCGCAGAAATCACACAGGCAGTGAGCACTGATAAATATACTCGTGTCTTATCTTTTATCAAAAATATTTTCGTCTATATTCCATGGAATTATGTTGTCACTTGGTCGTCTTCGTACAACGTCCAGTGTGCCGTCCCTCACTTCACTATCATACAACGCTAACATTTGGGATCTATTTGTCCTTGTTATCCCAGCCTTACATGAACTTACATATGTATATATATATCACGCCATATTTAAATACATTCACTCACTTTCTACTAATCAAGACTCGTAATTGCCACACATTATTACTTGTTGCTAATGATGACACACTGAGTTGAGCCACTGGCCGCTAGATGGCACTGACACTGAGTTGAGCCACCGTCCGCTAGATGGCAGTAAGACCCACTCTCCGTCGTCTGCAGTTCACGTTTTGTCCTGGAGGTGAACCATCATCACATGTAGTTCTTATCATTGAGTTTCTCGGTCACTACACCGTCTCGATCCTTCTCCTCGATCTTTCTGTTCTTGACCTTGTCCGAGTCGTCGCTCCTGAAGGCCAGCACGACCTTGCAAGCCGCCGTCAGTGTAAGGATGACCCCAAGGCTCACCAGGACGGCCGTAGCGATCTCCACGATGGTGAAGGGTAGGGTGAGGGAGCGGTGGAGGGCGGCCGTGCGTTCCAGGGGCACCACGACGCTCTCGTTCACCCACAACACCGGCAGGATGACGTCAGGCACGTTCCTGAAGGAGGGGAGGTTACTGTATCGCCTGACGGGGATGTTGATTTGGATCCTCTTGGCTGCGCGGAAGGTCACGCCCGTCGTGGGTTCGATATCCAGGTAGGTCTCGTGTTCCTCCTCGCGAGGGTCGAGACCCACCACCTGAGCCGCGTCCTCGGGCTCCCCCTGGTAGAAGTGAGGCGTGGACATGACGACGGGCGCGCCGCCCCTGCAGGGGGCCACGTTGATCATGGAGGCGCGGCAGGTGAAGTTGTCTGTGCAATAACACTTGTTCTCCGGGCTGTTCGCCAGGAGCTGCGGGGGCAGGACGTACCTGTAGAGGGTCAGGCGTCCGTGGGGCACCTCCCTCTGGAAGGCGGCGAAGATGGAGCGGCAGAGCTCGGCGGTGTAGAGCCTGAGGGGCGTGTCCTTCCTGAGGGGGAGGGGGAACTGGTTGCCCGTCGTGCCGTTGATCATGTTGCAGCTGTTGCCGCCCCACAGGTCCGCCTTCCAGAAGGTGATGTCGTCGGCGCCCTTCCAGCGGAGGATCTCCTGGTAGTCGGACATGCCCTTGACCCCGGTGTTGACCGTGTACGTCCCGTCGTTGGAATTATTCTTCGGGTAGAAGAAGCCGAACCTGCCCGTAGCATGGATGGGGTTCTTGGTGACGGGCGCCAGGTGGGCCAGGAAGGGCTCCTCGTACCCGTAGAAGAGGAGTTCTCCGGCCGGCTTGGTGACGAAGGGGGTCATATGGAAGCGCATGAACAAGATCTCGATGATGGCCTTCAAGCCCGACGGCAAACTCTCGAACTTGGCTCCCACAGACATCATGACGGCGTTCACCGTGGTGATGGCGTCCCGCAGGGTGTGGCCGTCAGACAGCTCCTCCCGGAAGAAGAAGGTCTTATTCTGGAGGTAGGTAACAGACCCCTCCTGGTCGTCGAAGGTCAAGTTATACTTGAGCTGCTTCTCCTCGAAGGTGTAAGGGCCGACCTGCTGTAGCACCGGCACCTGACCCTCCAGGACCTGATGGCTATTGGTCACGTTGAAGAACCAGAACTGCATGAAGATGGGCACCGGAGGAGACTTGAAGGACTCCAGGGTCTTGGAGCCTGGCCGGAGGACGAGCTTGTCCGCCAGCATGTTGCTGAAGATGTTGCTGAAGCAGTGCTGGAAGATGAGGCTCCCCGCGATGAGGACGATGCCCGTAGTGACCAACACCACAACCTGCACCTTCAGCTTCATCTTGGACCAAGAGCCACTCTCACACTCTCACACTCTCACTCACTCTCACACTCTCACTCTCTCACCACCTCAGGACAGACGTGGGTGAGGTAACGTTTCGATCATGTTCCACACACACGCACACACACACACACACATTCCAAAACGTCGCTCTCCCTATATCACCGTGGAAAGCTTCACATTTTCCTTATCTCGGTGTTTGTGTACACGTGCCCGAGCCTGCTACTTCCCCGTCCACCACAGGTGTCGTGGACGGGAGAGAGGACCACGACGACTGGCCACACCACACCCGACCCTCACCTGCCACCACCACCACCGGTGGTAGCTGGGCAAGGGGCCATGTCTACCACACGGGCCAACGTTTCTGGCCCCGGGCCCCCGGGCCCCGGTACACACGTGTGCTGGGCCGGCCACGAGCGGGCCAGCCACACAGCTGTGTCCCTCACCACACGACGACCACAGCTCTGCAGTGGCTGGTGTGGTGTTGGTCAAGTCTGTACCACACTTCTTGCGAGACCACCGATGTACACCAGGGGCCCCACCACACAGTTCTAGGGGACCAGTGGTCTTCGACAGGGGGCCCCCCACCACAGTTCTTGAGGGACCACTGATGCACTAGTGGTCAGACCTCCACCACAGCAGTGGGGGAAGCAGTCGTGTTAACCACAGGTGTACCACTGGTGTGAGGGGAGTGAGTGGAGGAGTGCGTGCGCGTGGTGGCGTGTGGAGGCGAGGCGTGGCTGCCACAGACTGAGCAACTTGTGGCGCTGATCCCCCCGCCGGGGCGACCGAGGGGAGGAGACGGCGTGCGCATGCGTGGTGTGTTTGTGCGCGCATGTGTGTATGTGTGTGTGTGTTGTGTGTGTGTTTGTGTGTGTGAAATGTATCAGTGTGAGCACAGCAGACATCTGCCTCACCCATGTGTGTACCGACCCACCGCTCACCATGTGAGGTTACGGTCGCTCCACTTACCCCACCCCACACCCCCACCACACACCCCACACCCCACACCCCCACCACACACCCCACACCCCACCACACACCCCACACCCCACACCCCCACCATACACCCCACACCCATACAACACACCCCACCACACACCCCACACCCCCACCACACACCCCACACCCCCACCACACACCCCACACCCCCACCACACACCCCTACCACACACCCCACACCCACACCACAAACCCCACACCCCACACCCCCACCACACACCCCCACCACACACCCCACACCCCCACCACACACCCCACACCCCCACCACACACCCCACACCCCCACCACACACCCCACACCCCCACCACAAACCCCACACCCCCACCACACACCCCACACCCCACCACACACCCCACCACACACCCCACACCCCCACCACACACCCCACACCCCCAGCACACACCCCCAGCACACACCCCTACCACACACCCCACACCCACACCACAAACCCCACACCCCACACCCCCACCACACACCCCCACCACACACCCCACACCCACACCCCACACCCCCACCACACACCCCACACCCCCACCCCACACCCCACACCCCCACCACACACCCCACACCCCCACCACAAACCCCACACCCCCACCACACACCCCACACCCCACCACACACCCCCACCCCACACCCCCACACCACACCACACATCCCTCACCATACACCTCATATCCCCACCACACACAACACACCCCACACCACACACCCCACACCCCCCCCCCCACCACACCACATCCCCAAACCCCCACCACACACCCCACACCCCCACCACACACCCCTCACTACACACCACACACCCCTCACCACACACCCCATACCCCCACCACACACCCTGGGCTGTTCCTCCCACTTGAACACCACTGGGCTGTAACACCCACTTGAACACCACTGGGCATACCACCCACTTCAACACCACTGTGGAGAGAGCAGTAGAGGTGAGGGGTTGTGGGGTGATTGCTACCCCAATGGTGATTGGGTCACATCCTGTGAAGGTGTTCGTTCGTTTGTTTGTTCATTATAGTGTAGACCTGGCTGTCTGGGGCGTTTATCTCCCCCACTGCTGTTATCTCCCCCACTGCTGTTATCTCCCCCACTGCTGTTATCTCCCCCACTGCTGTTATCTCCCCCACTGCTGTTGTCTCCCCCACTGCTGTTATCTCCCCCACTGCTGTTATCTCCCCCACTGCTGTTATCTCCCCCACTGCTGTTATCTCCCCCACTGCTGTTATCTCCCCCAAGGCACAGTCATACACACATACTAACAGACACACGCGGAGAAAACACACAAACACACAAAGGACACATGTATACACACGCAAGAACACTCATACATATAAGCATAACACGAGATGGGGTCCCACCATTGTAGAACTCCCTCTCCGTACAGTACAAGAGATGGGGCCCAACCAGTGAAGAACTCCCTCCCCGTACAGTACAAGAGATGGGGCCCAACCAGTGTAGAACTCCCTCCCCGTACAGTACAAGAGATGGGGCCCCAACAGTGTAGAACTCCCTCCCCTTACAGTACAAGAGATGGGGTCCCACCAGTGTAGAACTCCCTCTCCGTACAGTAAAAGATATGGGGCCCCACCATTGTAGAACTCCCTCCCCGTACAGTACAAGAGATGGGGTCCCACCAGTGTAAAACTCCCTCCCCGTACAGTACAAGAGATGGGACCCCACCAGTGTAGAACTCCCTCCCCGTACGGTACAAGAGATGGGTCCCCACCAGTGTAGAACTCCCTCCCCGTACAGTACAAGAGATGGGACCCACCAGTGTAGAACTCCTTCCCCGTACAGTACAAGAGATGGGGCCCCACCATTGTAGAACTCCCTCCCCGTACAGTACAAGAGATGGGGTCCCACCAGTGTAAAACTCCCTCCCCGTACAGTACAAGAGATGGGACCCCACCAGTGTAGAACTCCCTCCCCGTACGGTACAAGAGATGGGTCCCCACCAGTGTAGAACTCCCTCCCCGTACAGTACAAGAGATGGGACCCACCAGTGTAGAACTCCTTCCCCGTACAGTACAAGAGATGGGGCCCAACCAGTGTAGAACTCCCTCCCCGTACAGTACAAGAGATGGGGCCCAACCAGTGTAGAACTCCCTCCCCGTACAGTACAAGAGATGGGGCCCCAACAGTGTAGAACTCCCTCCCCTTACAGTACAAGAGATGGGGTCCCACCACTGTAGAACTCCCTCTCCGTACAGTAAAAGATATGGGGCCCCACCATTGTAGAACTCCCTCCCCGTACAGTACAAGAGATGTGGTCCCACCAGTGTAAAACTCCCTCCCCGTACAGTACAAGAGATGGGACCCCACCAGTGTAGAACTCCCTCCCCGTACGGTACAAGAGATGGGTCCCCACCAGTGTAGAACTCCCTCCCCGTACAGTACAAGAGATGGGACCCCACCAGTGTAGAACTCCTTCCCCGTACAGTACAAGAGATGGGGCCCAACCAGTGTAGAACTCCCTCCCCGTACAGTACAAGAGATGGGGCCCCAACAGTGTAGAACTCCCTCCCCTTACAGTACAAGAGATGGGGCCCAACCAGTGTAGAACTCCCTCCCCGTACAGTACAAGAGATGGGGCCCAACCAGTGTAGAACTCCCTCCCCGTACAGTACAAGAGATGGGGCCCAACCAATGTAGAACTCCCTCCCCATAGAGTGCAAGAGATGGGGCCCCACCAGTGTAGAACTCCCTCCCCGTACAGTACAAGAGATGGGGGTCCAACTAGTGTAGAACTCTCTCCCCGTACAGTTCAAGAGATGGGACCCCACAAGTGTAGAAATCCCTCCCCGTACAGTACAAGAGATGGGGTCCCACCAGTGTAGAACTCCTTCCCCGTACAGTACAAGAGATGGGGCCCCACCAATGTAGAACTCCCTCCCCGTACAGTACAAGAGATGGGGCCCCACTAGTGTAGAACTCTCTCCCCGTACAGTTCAAGAGATGGGACCCCACAAGTGTAGAAATCCCTCCCCGTACAGTACAAGAGATGGGGCCCCACTAGTGTAGAACTCCCTCCCCGTACAGTACAAGAGATGGGGCCCCACCAGTGTAGAATTCCCTCCACGTACAGTACAAGAGATGGTACCCCACCAGTGTAGAACTCCCTCCCCGTACAGTACAAGATATGGGACCCCACCAGTGTAGAACTTCCTCTCCGTACAGTACAAGAGATGGGGTCCCACCAGTGTAGAACTCCTTCCCCGTACAGTACAAGAGATGGGGTCCAACTAGTGTAGAACTCCCTCCCCGTGCAGTACAAGAGATGGGATCCCACCAGTGTAGAACTCCCTCCCCGTACAATACACGAGACCCCGCCAGTGTAGAACTTCCTCTCCGAACAGTACAAGAGATGGGGCCCCACCAGTGTAGAACTCCCTCCCCGTACAGTACAAGGGATGGGATCCCACCAGTGTAGAACCTCCTCTCCGTACAGTACAAGAGATGGGACCCCACCAGTGCAGAACTTCCTCTCCGTACAGTACAAGATATGGGGTCCCACCATTGTAGAACTCCCTCCCCGTACAGTAGAAGAGATGGGGCTCCACCAGTGTAGAACTCCCTCCCCGTACAGTACAAGAGATGGGGTCCCACCAGTGTAGAACTCCCTCCCCGTACAGTACAAGAGATGGGACTCCACTAGTGTAGAACTCCCTCCCCGTACAGTACAAGAGATGGGGCCCCATCAGTGTAGAACTCTCTCCCCGTACAGTTCAAGAGATGGGACCCAACCAGTGTAGAACTCCCTCCCCGTACAGTACAAGAGATGGGACCCCACCAGTGTAGAACTCCCTCCCCGTACAGTACAAGAGATGGGACCCCACCAGTGTAGAACTCCCTCCCCGTACAGTACAAGAGATGGGACCCCACCAGTGTAGAACTCCCTCCCCGTACAGTACAAGAGATGGGACCCCACCAGTATAGAACTGTCTCCCCGTACAGTACAAAAGATGGGGTCCCAACAGTATAGAACTCCCTCCCCGTACAGTACAAGAGATGGGACCCCAACAGTATAGAATTTTCTCCCCGTACAGTGCACACACACTCACACACACACACACACACACACACATGTCCCCCCCCTACACACACACACACACACACACACACACACACACACACACACACACACGTCCCCCCCTACACACACACACACACACACACACACACATGTCCCCCCCTACACACACACACACACACACACACACACACACACACACACACACACATGTCCCCCCCGACACACACACACACACACACACACACACACACACACACACATGTCCCCCCCTACACACACACACACACACACACACACACACACACACACACACACACAATCAGGTCAGAATCAGGTTTGCCTGAGTGTCTGTTGAACTAGTTCGTCTTTGGCAACGTGTTCATGACGAAGACCACACCGGGTGGGGGTCCTGGTGTCATATGACACGACCCCCAGGTGTCACATCTGGCACGAGCCTGTCATGATATGACACCTGACACCATCCCCCCCCCCCCCACGTACTGTCATTGAACACGATTACCAACACCACCACCTACACCACGTAACCCACCTACACCACGTAACCCACCTACACCACGTAACCCACCTACAACACGTACCCCACCTACACGTACCCCACCTACACCATGTAACCCACCTACAACACGTACCCCACCTACACCACGTAACCCACCTACACCACGTACCCCATCTACAGCACGTATCCCACCTATACCACACACCCCATCTACACCACGTAACCCACCCACAGCACGTACCCCATCTACACCACGTATGCCACCTATACCACACACCCCATCTACACCACGTACCCCACCTATACCACGTACCCCATCTACACCACGTACCCCACCTACATACAATACAATACAGTAGAGCGAGGTACTACCACGTACAGCAACCCCTGCTGAACTACGCATCATTTGACTGTGGTTTGCAAGGTTCCCTGCCCACTGCAGGAACCCAGCCGACTGCACTACCACCACTGGGAATATACTAGTGGTGATCACTACCTTGGTGTGACCAGTCACGAAGAAAACGCGATCTGCAGAAGTTCACCATTGAGTGTGTGTGTGTGTGTGTGTGTGTGTGTGTGTTGCTGGTGTTCTATGTCTATGTTGCTGGTGTTCTATTTTTTGTGTTGCTGGTATTCTATATTTCTGTTGCTGGTGTTCTATTGTTTATGTTGGTGGTGTTCTATTTTCATGTGTTGCTGGTGTTCTATGTTTGTGTTGCTGGTGTTCTATGTTTGTGTTGCTGGTGTTCTATCGTTTGTGTTGCTGGTGTTCTATGTTTGTGTTGCTGGTGTTCTATGTTTGTGTTGCTGGTGTTCTATCGTTTGTGTTGCTGGTGCTCTATCGTTTGTGTTGCTGGTGTTCAATGTTTATGTTGATGGTGTTCTATTTTTATGTGTTGCTGGTGTTCTATGTTTGTGTTGCTGGTGTTGTATTGTTTGTGTTGTTGGTGTTCTATCGTTTGTGTTGCTGGTGTTCTATTGTTTATGTTGGTGGTGTTCTATGTTTGTGTTGCTGGTGTTCTATGTTTGTGTTGCTGGTGTTCTATGTTTGTGTTGCTGGTGTTCTATGTTTGTGTTGCTGGTGTTCTATCGTTTGTGTTGCTGGTGTTCAATGTTTATGTTGCTGGTGTTCTATTTTTATGTGTTGCTGGTGTTCTATGTTTGTGTTGCTGGTGTTCTATTGTTTGTGTTGCTGGTGTTCTATCGTTTGTGTTGCTGGTGTTCTATTGTTTATGTTGGTGGTGTTCTATTTTTATGTGTTGCTGGTGTTCTATGTTTGTGCTGCTGGTGTTCTATGTTTGTGTTGCTGGTGTTCTATGTTTGTGTTGCTGGTGTTCTATCGTTTGTGTTGCTGGTGCTCTATTGTTTATGTTGCTGGTGTTCTATCCTATGTGTCATTTCATGTGTGGCGAGGTGGCGACGAAAATGGATGAAGGCAGCATTGTGGATGTGTACATGTATATATGTATATGTCTGTGTACGTATATGTATGTATACGTTGAAATGTATAGGTATGTATATGTGCGTGTGTGGGCGTTTATGTATATGCACGTGTATGTGGGTGGGTTGGTGAAAGAAGGGTACCCATTGCCATACCAAAATTTTGAGCATAATAATCTCCATTGAATTGAAATACACAGTTTTGAACTGATAAAATTGTGTATAAAAGACTGTGTATTTCAGTTCAATGGAGATTATTATGCTCAAAATTTTGGTATGGCAATGGGTAACCACATGGTTTACCCCAGACGCTTCACATGCCCTGGTTCAATCCATTGACAACACGTCCATCCCGGTATACCACATCGTTCTAATTCACTCTATTCCTTGCACGCCTTTCACCCTCCTGCATGTTCAGGCCCCGATCACTCAAAATCTTTTTCACTCCATCTTTCCACCTCCAATTTGGTCTCCCACTTCTCCTCGTTCCCTCCACCTCTGACACATATATCCTCTTGGTCAATCTTTCCTCACTCATTCTCTCCATGTGCCCAAACCATTTCAAAACACCCTCTTCTGCTCTCTCAACCACGCTCTTTTTATTTCCACACATCTCTCTTACCCTTACGTTACTCACTCGATCAAACCACCTCACACCACACACTGTCCTCAAAGATCTCATTTCCAGCACATCCATCCTCCTGCGCACAACTCTATCCATAGCCCACGCCTCGCAACCATACAACATTGTTGGAACCACTATTCCTTCAAACATACCCATTTTTGCTTTCCGAGATAATGTTCTCGACTTCCACACATTCTTCAAGGCTCCCAGGATTTTCGCCCCCTCCCCCACCCTATGATCCACTTCCGCTTCCATGGTTCCATCCGCTGCCAGATCCACTCCCAGATATCTAAAACACTTTACTTCCTCCAGTTTTTCTCCATTCAAACTTACCTCCCAGTTGACTTGACCCTCAACCCTACTGTACCTAATTACCTTGCTCTTATTCACATTTACTCTCAGCTTTCTTCTTTCACCCATTTTATTCTTTGCTCCGGTCATAATGATTAACTTATATACTGTCCGTAATATATACGTATAAACTGTAATCTTATAACTATATAGAAATATACATAGAGAAAATGAACTCTGGTTAAGGTACTTTCAAAACTAAAATTTAAATTCATTTTTAAACTGAGAAATTTGAAATAAGTGGTTTATTTATATTAATCTCTAATTAATCATGAACGCCACATTAATCAAACATATGGAAAACAAGGAAATGAGACATTCTCATCATCCCCCCCCACACCAACCTTACATATAAATCATATAAATTACATATAAATCATTACATATATATCATATAAATCATATAAAGCTTTATATATAAATCCTTTCTGATGCTATATTCTTGGAGGGGGGTGGGGTCACGTGGTCAGCCTTGGTGACGTCACTCGTCATGTGAACATGGGACCACACGCGTTCGTCATGCGGGGGGGGGGGACCCCCCCTCCTGCAATGATGAACACAAGGACACCAGTTGGAATCCACCACACACGAACGAACGAATCAAGATGTTGTGACTGAACACTTGGTGTCTGACGAACAACAACAACAACAACAACAACGACTGGCTGGCTGGCTGGCGAGAGAGAGAGAGAGAGAGAGAGAGAGAGAGAGAGAGAGAGAGAGAGAGAGAGAGAGAGAGAGAGAGAGAGAGAGAGAGTTGGATCACTCGTTCCACCTCGGAGCTATGACAAGAACATGTTCTATTAATATATATATATATATATCTATAACACACCGGTACAACAAGCACAACAACCTTCATGCATCACCCCCTTGCCCTGCCACAACAACCCCCCACCAGACCCCCGCCATGATACCGGAACCCGCGTTCGGAACCCCGCCTCTTTCTCCCTGGCCTTAAATTCAAAATGGCTTCAGTCTCTCTCTCTACGCACACACTGACGCCCACGGATGCGCTAACGAATGTTAATGAACCACTACCACAACCACGGAACTCTTCACCCCGGGGAGGTAACTGTTGTGGTACAGGTTGTGAATATATAATGAAGTGACGAAGACGATTTAGAATGTATCGAACGCCCTGAACATGGCCGCCCCTCACCGCTCATGCCAACCTTGTCTTCACTTTTGCGCCGCCTTCCTAGCTCTCATAACGGGACCAGGCGATAACCACACGAGGCCACACGGTAGTTAGTGCACCTCGTTAGGTAGTTAACAAGGCAGCCTTGTCTTGCGTGGGTCTGTGAAAAAAAAAAATATGGAAAAATTGGTTGAGGTGGCAACCCAAAGGTCGTGTAGGACGCTGGTCGTCCAGCTAAAACTGTCTGTATTCCTGTAACGACCTAACTGCTTACAGTTAGGCTCTGTAATGACCTAAACCGCTGCTATGTAAGGTGACACCTTCCTCCACCTCACGAGGGAACTACTTCTCGGTTGTGTTAACGATTATAATAACGAAGTCTAGTTAGATCGGCTTGCCTAGCTTAGCCGTGTGCCAACAGATGGCCTTTTTTTTTAAATGGCTTTTAACTGCATTTTTTTTCTCAGTGGACAACGACCTATGGGTCAGTCCAGTGTTAATGGTCGTTCCTGATGGTATGTGGATGGTGGTGGTACGACCTGGCCACCAAACGACGCCAATCTTGGTCGTTAACTGGAGTGGAAAGATGATTGAACGACATTTAAACGCCAGCAAACACTTGGGGTCGTACGAGGCTGCTCATGACGGTACGACCATACGACCGTTGCTGCTCAAGACGGTACGACCACACGACCTTTGCTGCTCACGACGATACGATCATACGACCTTTGCTGCTCACGACGATACGACCATACGACCTTTGCTGCTCACGACGGTACGCATACGACCTTTGCTGCTCACGACGGTACGACCATACGACCTTTGCTGCTCACGACGGTACGACCATACGACCTTTGCTGCTCACGACGGTACGACCACACGACCTTTGCTGCTCACGACGGTACGACCACACGACCTTTGCTGCTCACGACGGTACGACCATACGACCTTTGCTGCTCACGACGGTACGACCATACGACCTTTGCTGCTCACGACGGTACGACCATACGACCTTTGCTGCTCACGACGGTACGACCATACGACCTTTCTTTGGCCATGGCGGTACGACCAGCTGTATCCGATGGCCATGACCTTTAACCTAACCATTACGTATCCTGTAAACTGCTGTACTACCAGTAAACCACTGAATTGCTACGATAACAACAGTGGGTCCAATACGACAACACACTTGTGAAAACGACTTGTGAAAACCACTTGTGAAAACCACTTGTGAAAACCACTTGTGAAAACCAGAGACAAAATGATTGTGGAATAATATTAATTAAAATCTTACTTTGGCAGTTTACCTGACAACACAAGAAACACACCAAATTGACCTTAACCTTACCTGTGTTGCTGGTCGGGTTAGTGTTGCAGGCAAGACAAGTGTGCCATGTTGCATAACACTGTGTTGCACAAGCACAGCCACCGCCACCACCACTGCAAAGATGGCTTTTTATAGTGAGCTAAACTGTTACTTTCTACAGTGGGTAGTCTACTTGGTTGACTTGTGACACTACCGGACTCTGGCGGTGAAGTGAGCACCCTCACTGTGACCTGTGACCACCAGCGGGTGCTGGCTGACCTGGGAGGTCACATGAGGTGACCAACGCGAGGTTCAAGGTTCGATTCCAAGCGACATTCATATGTGCACCACATTACTAATGTCCATCCTAGACCCAGTATTATTATTATTATTATTATTATTATTATTATTATTATCATTATTATTATCATTATTATTATTATTATTACCATCATTATTATTATTATCATTATTATTATTATTATCATTATTATCATTATTATTATTATTATTATTATTATCATTATTATCATTATTATTATTATTATTACCATCATTATTATTATTATCATTATTATCATTATTATTATTATTATTATTATTATTATCATTATTATCATTATTATTATTATTATTACCATCATTATTATTATTATCATTATTATCATTATTATTATTATTATTATTATTATTATCATTATTATCATTATTATTATTATTATTACCATCATTATTATTATTATCATTATTATCATTATTATTATTATTATTATTATTATTATCATTATTATCATTATTATTATTATTATTACCATCATTATTATTATTATCATTATTATCATTATTATTATTATTATTATTATTATTATCATATTATCATTATTATTATTATTATTACCATCATTATTATTATTATCATTATTATTATTATTATCATTATTATCATTATTTATTATTATTATTATTATTATCATTATTATCATTATTATTATTATTATTACCATCATTATTATTATTATCATTATTATCATTATTATTATTATTATTATTATTATTATCATTATTATCATTATTATTATTATTATTATCATTATTATCATTATTATTATTATTATTATTATTATTATTATTATTATTATTATTATAATCATTATTATTTATATTATTATCATTATTATTTATATTATCATTATCATTCTTATTATTATTATTATTATTATTATTGATGTTGAATGTTAACTATTCACTTATATAAATGTACAATATGGACGAACTACTTACTGCTATAACGTGGGTCGTTCCCTGAGCAGAACGGTACGACCACTGAGCAGGACGGTACGACCATTGAGCAGAACGGTACGACCCCCTGGACAGGACGGTACGACCACTGAGCAGAACGGTACGACACCCTGGACAGGACGGTACGACCACTGAGCAGAACGGTACGACCCCCTGGACAGGACGGTACGACCACTGAGCAGAACGGTACGACCATTGAGCAGAACGGTACGACCCCCTGGACAGGACGGTACGACCACTGAGCAGAACGGTACGACCACTGAGCAGAACGGTACGACCACTGAGCAGAACGGTACGACCCCCTGGACAGGACGGTACGACCACTGAGCAGAACGGTACGACCACTGAGCAGAACGGTACGACCACTGAGCAGAACGGTACGACCCCCTGGACAGGACGGTACGACCACTGAGCAGAACGGTACGACCACTGAGCAGAACGGTACGACCACTGAGCAGAACGGTACGACCCCTGGACAGGACGGTACGACCACTGAGCAGAACGGTACGACCATTGAGCAGAACGGTACGACCACTGAGCAGAACGGTACGACCATTGAGCAGAACGGTACGACCACTGAGCAGAACGGTACGACCACTGAGCAGAACGGTACGACCACTGAGCAGAACGGTACGACCACTGAGCAGAACGGTACGACCACTGAGCAGAACGGTACGACCCCCTGGACAGGACGGTTCGACCACTGAGCAGGACGGTACGACACCCTGAGCAGGACAGTACGACCATTGAGCACAACGGTACGACCCCCTGAGCTGGAGGGTACGACCCTACAATGTGCACCAGCTGAGCCCAACATAGTGACAAGTCTTGTTGTTGTCGTGTTAGGTAGTCGGGTTGTTACGAGGTGATTGTGGTGACCAACATGGCTCAGTGAGGGTTATGAGTCTTGTGGTCACCTGGGGTCACAACAACCACCGTGGGTCAGGCGGGGGTCACAACTCCCACGGCCGCTGTGGTCAGCTGGGGTCAACAGGTTGACCTGCAGGTGGGCCGGGAGCGGCCAGACACACGAAGATTACCCGAGTATATGGCATTTAACGACCTAACGATCGTTACGTGTATCATAACGGCCTGATGATCATTCTCTCCGTATTTCGCTCTAATTACAGCGGTGGTGACTGCCAAGGCAGAGGCTGGTGTGGCCAGGAGTCGTTGCTTGTCCCGTGAGTGTGGCCCACTTGGCCGCGAACCAAAACAAAGATGGCGGACGTTGGCTCGGCCAAGCACTCGAGATATTCAATGTCATTGAATATCTTTGTTTATTCATCAATCTCTAAGTTATTCTCAATTACCAATTACGAGAATTTTTATAATATATAATTAAATAAGTTCTCTAATTCCATATTACTGATATTGGATTGCTGGAAGAATAATAACATAATGAAAACACACGAGGAATGCAGAGTGGTTTGGAGTGTTGCCATCATGGTGGGTTGTTAATAAATTAGCCTCGTTACGCATTTAACTATCATGAAGCTTGGGGTCAGGTGGTGCCACACGAAAATAACCCATAACCACAACTGGGGATTGCACTGTATTGCACTGTAGGGCAAGCACAGCCTTATGCTTTAGCCTAATGGGATCAGCTTATTTTGAGACAGGTCAAGGCACTTGGAGTGTTGTGTGTGACCTGGTCATCCACTTCGAGTGTTGTGTGTGACCTGGTCATCCACTTCGAGTGGTTGTGTGTGACCTAGTCATCCACTTCGAGTGTTTGTGTGTGACCTGGTCATCCACTTCGAGTGTTTGTGTGTGACCTGGTCATCCACTTCGAGTGTTTGTGTGTGACCTGGTCATCCACTTCGAGTGTTTGTGTGTGACCTGGTGATCCACTTCGAGTGATTGTGTGTGACCTGGTCATCCACTTCGAGTGTTTGTGTGTGACCTGGTCATCCACTTCGAGTGTTTGTGTGTGACCTGGTCATCCACTTCGAGTGTTTGTGTGTGACCTGGTCATCCACTTCGAGTGTTTGTGTGTGACCTGGTCATCCACTTCGAGTGTTTGTGTGTGACCTGGTCATCCACTTCGTAGCAGTTCATGACGATTTTGGTCGAGAAGAACTTGACCTAAGGTCAGGGTTCGTGAGCAACCTTCACCCGTTTTCTGTGTGTAATCCTAGATCGTTAGAGGAGGAGCTGTGTTATCTACCACGCAGAGTTGATGATTCTGCTAATGAGATAACCTAACCAGGAGGAGACAATGTGAAGTGTGTGTCTGGATCTTATCTCTTATCTCCCACTTGATAAAGTCACTCAGCTAATCTCTGACCCCCAGACATACACGTGTAACTCTGACCCCCCAGACATACACGTGTAACTCTGACCCCCAGACATACACGTGTAACTCTGACCCCCCCAGACATACACGTGTAACTCTGGCCCCCCCCCAGACATACACGTGTAACTCTGGCCCCCCAGACATACACGTGTAACTCTGGCCCCCAGACATACACGTGTAACTCTGACCCCCCAGACATACACGTGTAACTCTGACCCCCAGACATACACGTGTAACTCTGACCCCCCAGACATACACGTGTAACTCTGGCCCCCCAGACATACACGTGTAACTCTGACCCCCAGACATACACGTGTAACTCTGACCCCCAGACATACACGTGTAACTCTGACCCCCCAGACATACACGTGTAACTCTGACCCCCCAGACATACACGTGTAACTCTGACCCCCAGACATACACGTGTAACTCTGGCCCCCCAGACATACACGTGTAACTCTGGCCCCCAGACATACACGTGTAACTCTGGCCCCCCAGACATACACGTGTAACTCTGACCCCCCAGACATACACGTGTAACTCTGACCCCCAGACATACACGTGTAACTCTGGCCCCCCAGACATACACGTGTAACTCTGGCCCCCCAGACATACACGTGTAACTCTGACCCCCCAGACATACACGTGTAACTCTGGCCCCCCAGACATACACGTGTAACTCTGGCCCCCCAGACATACACGTGTAACTCTGACCCCCCAGACATACACGTGTAACTCTGACCCCCCAGACATACACGTGTAACTCTGACCCCCAGACATACACGTGTAACTCTGGCCCCCCAGACATACACGTGTAACTCAGGTGAAGGTTGAGCGCGTACACCCACCACCCCCAGAACCCAACCTGCACCGTGTGGGGGGAAGACGACCCCTTGAACGCAACGGTACGACTCTCTGACCACGACGGTACACGACCCTTGCGGGTATGCGTAAGGGATGTCGTTCTCAAGGGGTCGTACCGTCGTGCTCAAGGGGTCGTACCGTCGTGCTCAAAGGGGTCGTACCGTCGTGCTCAAAGGGTCGTATCGTCGTGTTCAAGAGTCGTACCATCGTGCTCAAGGGGTCGTACCGTCGTGCTCAAAGGGTCGTACCGTCGTGGTCAAGGAGTCGTACCGTCGTGCTCAAGGGTCGTACCGCCGTGCTCAAGGGTCGTACCGTCGTGCTCAAGGGGTCGTACCGTCGTGCTCAAGGGGTCGTACCGTCGTGCTCAAGGGTCATACCACCGTGCTCAAGGAGTCGTACCGTCGTGCTCAAAGGGTTGTACCGTCGTGCTCAAAGGGTTGTACCGTCGTGCTCAAAGGGTCGTACCGTCGTGTTCAAGGGGTTCTACCGTCGTGCTCGAGGGCCGTACCGTCGTGCTCAAGGGGTTGTGCCGTCGTGCTCAAGGAGTCGTATCGTCGTGCTCAAAGGGTCGTATCGTCGTGCTCAAGGGGTCGTACCGTCGTGCTCAAAGGGTCGTACCGTCGTGCTCAAGGGGTCGTACCGTCGTGCTCAAGGGGTCGTACCGTCGTGATCAGACATATAACACACGAGTGTGGCAATAACGGAGGCAGTGTGCCAAGAACCCAGCGCTCTCCTTTGACACACACACACACACACACACACACACACACACACACACACACACACACACACACACACACGGTGTATTGACGTATACACGACCCCGGCCACTATCAATAATACATCCACTAATACAATACCATGTACAATACAGTAATGTATTTATGGTCATACAAACATACGGTCTGGTCTGTAGGTCTGGTGGTTAGTTAGTGGTTTATTAACCATCCATTTCGACAATATTGATGTCTTGAGGACGACGGTACGACCCTTGAACACGACGGTACGAGTCCTTGAACACGACGGTACGACCCTTGAACACGACGATACGACCCTTGAACACGACGATACGACCCTTGAACACGACGATACGACCCTTGAGCACGACGGTACGACCCTCGAGCACGACCGTACAACCCTTGAGCACGACGATACGACCCTTGAGCACGACGGTACGACCCTTGAACACGACGATACGACCCTTGAGCACGACGGTACGACCCTTGAGCACGACGGTACGGCCCATGAGCACGACGGTACGACCCTTGAGCACGACGATACGACCCTTGAGCACGACGGTACGGCCCATGAGCACGACGGTACGGCCCATGAGCACGACGGTACGGCCCATGAGCACGACGATACGGCCCATGAGCACGACCGTACGACCCTTGAGCACGACGGTACGACCCTTGAGCACGACGGTACGACCCTTGAACACGACGATACGACCCTTGAGCACGAAGGTACGACCCTTTGAGCACGACGGTACGGCCCATGAGCACGACGGTACGGCCCATGAGCACGACGATACGACCCTTGAGCATATTGCGAGCCACAGGTGTGGCATATGATGGAAATGTCTTTGACCTGACCCTTGTTGGGGTCAAAGTGCGTACCGTTGTGAGGAGGTAGAGATGGTGCGTCAGCTGGTGTCAGGAGGTGTCAGGCCCCAGTGATGGGGGTGGATCAGCTGGTGTCAGGAGGTGTCAGGCCCCAGTGATGGGGGTGGATCAGCTGGTGTCAGGAGGTGTCAGGCCCCAGTGAGGGGGGGTGGATCAGCTGGTGTCAGGAGGTGTCAGGCCCCAGTGATGGGGTGTGGATCAGCTGGTGTCAGGAGGTGTCAGGCCCCAGTGATGGGGGTGGATCAGCTGGTGTCAGGAGGTGTCAGGCCCCAGTGAGGGGGGGTGGATCAGCTGGTGTCAGGAGGTGTCAGGCCCCAGTGATGGGGGTGGATCAGCTGGTGTCAGGAGGTGTCAGGCCCCAGTGATGGGGGTGGATCAGCTGGTGTCAGGAGGTGTCAGGCCCCAGTGAGGGGGGGTGGATCAGCTGGTGTCAGGAGGTGTCAGGCCCCAGTGATGGGGTGTGGATCAGCTGGTGTCAGGAGGTGTCAGGCCCCAGTGATGGGGGTGGATCAGCTGGTGTCAGGAGGTGTCAGGCCCCAGTGAGGGGGGGTGGATCAGCTGGTGTCAGGAGGTGTCAGGCCCCAGTGATGGGGGTGGATCAGCTGGTGTCAGGAGGTGTCAGGCCCCAGTGATGGGGGTGGATCAGCTGGTGTCAGGAGGTGTCAGGCCCCAGTGAGGGGGGGTGGATCAGCTGGTGTCAGGAGGTGTCAGGCCCCAGTGATGGGGTGTGGATCAGCTGGTGTCAGGAGGTGTCAGGCCCCAGTGAGGGGGGTGGATCAGCTGGTGTCAGGAGGTGTCAGGCCCCAGTGATGGGGTGTGGATCAGCTGGTGTCAGGAGGTGTCAGGCCCCAGTGATGGGGGTGGATCAGCTGGTGTCAGGAGGTGTCAGGCCCCAGTGATGGGGGTGGATCAGCTGGTGTCAGGAGGTGTCAGGCCCCAGTGAGGGGGGGTGGATCAGCTGGTGTCAGGAGGTGTCAGGCCCCAGTGATGGGGTGTGGATCAGCTGGTGTCAGGAGGTGTCAGGCCCCAGTGAGGGGGGTGGATCAGCTGGTGTCAGGAGGTGTCAGGCCCCAGTGATGGGGTGTGGATCAGCTGGTGTCAGGAGGTGTCAGGCCCCAGTGATGGGGTGTGGATCAGCTGGTGTCAGGAGGTGTCAGGCCCCAGTGATGGGGTGTGGATCAGCTGGTGTCAGGAGGTGTCAGGCCCCAGTGATGGGGTGTGGATCAGCTGGTGTCAGGAGGTGTCAGGCCCCAGTGAGGGGGGTGGATCAGCTGGTGTCAGGAGGTGTCAGGCCCCAGTGATGGGGGGTGGATCAGCTGGTGTCAGGAGGTGTCAGGCCCCAGTGAGGGGGGGTGGATCAGCTGGTGTCAGGAGGTGTCAGGCCCCAGTGATGGGGTGTGGATCAGCTGGTGTCAGGAGGTGTCAGGCCCCAGTGAGGGGGGTGGATCAGTTGGTGTCAGGAGGTGTCAGGCCCCAGTGAGGGGTGTGGATCAGCTGGTGTCAGGAGGTGTCAGGCCCCAGTGAGGGGGGGTGGATCAGCTGGTGTCAGGAGGTGTCAGGCCCCAGTGAGGGGGGTGGATCAGCTGGTGTCAGGAGGTGTCAGGCCCCAGTGATGGGGTGTGTGGATCAGTTGGTGTCAGGAGGTGTCAGGCCCCGGGACCCAGGCGCGTAGAGCGAGCCGGCAGTGTACCTCCCTGGTCAGTGAGAGAGAGAGAGAGAGAGAGAGAGAGAGAGAGAGAGAGAGAGAGAGAGAGAGAGAGAGAGAGAGAGAGAGGCGCTCGGGACCCCGTCATTTAACTGGCCTATTCACGCTTAAGCTTCGCCTCGCCTAACAGCTTTGAGCGGGGCGGCCTCCCGTTTTCTGTTGCTCGTTCACACCGCCCTCCTAACCACCTAACTACCAACAACAACCACACAGGGTTGTCCTACAACCACGTCAAGGAGAAACGAGGATCAGATAAATAAGATAAATAATAGCCATCACTTATTTTGTAGCTGGAATTATCATTATCATTTATCTTAACGTCTGTCGTCACACATCTGGTCAAGGAATGGGTGGGAAGGGGGCGGTGTGTGGTCAACCCGCATGACCATCTCCATGAACCCATCACCCATTTTCTTACAAGGCTTATTATATCTCCCGTGACTTCCTCAACTCACGCTTTCTCCTCTCTCTCTCTCTCTTCCCTCGTGTGGATGTCACAGGGTTCACTGGACCGGTCCAAACACATGGACGTCTCCAAACTCAGCCATAATGTCGTAATATATTTTTTATTGTTTATATTTACAACTGTTACGAAAATGGAACCATTTCAGTGGTTGGGTCACGTGATATGCTATTCTGTAGGCCTATTCACGGCTCCATTGGACAAAGTATAGTAAATGAATTTAAAAAAAATAATTTCAAGTTATAAATTAAAACAAATAAAGTTATGAAAAGAAAAGATTGGAATTGTCTAAAGACAAACTTTCTCTTGGACATAAATTTCTCCTTTCTGGAGTCTTCCAAGAAGGACGAAGGTTCCCAGCAGCTGTCCACCACACAAGCTGGTACACCGGAGGCCGTAGCGTCCGTATCTGCTAGTGAACACTAGTGCTGTCGTCCATACATCATCAGCTGTCGTCCATACATCATCAGCTGTCGTCCATACATCATCAGTTGTCGTCCATACATCAGCTGTCGTCCATACATCAGCTGTTCGTCCATACATCAGCTGTCGTCCATACATCAGCTGTCGTCCATACATCACCTGTCGTCCATACATCAGCTGTCGTCCATACATCAGCTGTCGTCCATACATCAGCTGCATACATCAGCTGTCGTCCATACATCAGCTGTCGTCCATACATCAGCTGTCGTCCATACATCAGCTGCATACATCAGCTGTCGTCCATACATCAGCTGCATACATCAGCTGTCGTCCATACATCAGCTGTCGTCCATACATCAGCTGTCATCCATACATCAGCTGTGCTTAATCTATCTGGATTAACAAAATCCAGTCCACACAGACGAGGAAGATATTAACAATGTTATTTAACATTTAAGTTAAAAATCAACGCGAAAATTATCACAATTTTTCAAGTTTACAAAATGATTCACATTTACATACGTTGAATTAATTAATCACCTGATGATTGTTAGCGATGTAAACTCAACTGCTGTATTACTGTATCACTGCATACATTATTGTATTCATAATAAACAATATGGAAATCTATCATTAAATGTTTCAATAAATGTAACCTAACCTAACCTAACCTAACTCTAGCTAGAGCTGGGGTTAACATGACCCAGTGTAACACGAGATGGTTAAACGACACTCAACCATCGTTACGTGGGTCTCCATGACACACACACACACACACACACACACACACACACACAACAGATACACACACACACACACACACACACACACACAACAGACAACACACACACACACACACACACACACACACACACACACACAACAGACAACACACACACACACACACACACACACACACACACACACACAACAGACAACACACACACACACACACACACACACACACACACACACACACACACAACAGACAACACACACACACACACACACACACACACACACACACACAACAGACAACACACACACACACACACACACACACACACACACACACACAACAGACAACACACACACACACACACACACACCAAACTTACATAACATCTTTTAAAATTTATGTATAAATTTACTAAAAAAAAAAATTAGGACCATAAAAACTATTAATATTTAGATATCTTGTGCAAAATATAAATAATCAGACGAAAGATAAATCCAATCTAACCGAACTTGCTTTACAAAGTTTATATAATAAAATTGGTTGATCTTAAGCTCGAATGTGAAGGAGGTTTGTATGTGAGGAAGCGAATGTGTGAGCTTAGCTTGGTTAGATGTGCCATGATCACATTCCTATGTTAACACAGGATAAACTAGGTCACCAACCACCATATGTGCTTTGTTAGGATCCCACATATGGTTAGTTTAAGTTAGGTTAGGTTAGGTTAAGTTAGGCGAGGTTAGGTTGTCAGGTTAGGTTAGGTTAGGTTAGGTTATTAGGTTAGGTTAGGTTAGGTTAAGTTAGGTTTGGTTTGGTTAGGTTTGGTTAGGTTAAGTTAGGCTAGGTTAGGTTACGTTAGGTTAAGTTAGGGTAGGTTAGGTTTGGTTAGGTTAAGTTAGGCTAGGTTAGGTTAGGTTAGGTTAAGTTAGGCTAGGTTAGGTTTGGTTAGGCTAGGTTTGATAAGTGGATACACCTAATATGCTAAGTTCCTAGGCTATTCCTAGGCTATGTTAGCAATAAACACGTCCTATGTACTATGCTAGGACTAGGTTAAGAATATAACCTTTAATTATGGTTAACAAAAATAGAGAAATAGGAATCTTGAGAATTATTTCTTCAAGTGGAAGCGTTAACAATGTAATTATCATTATCTCTGTATTTCTTCAAGTGGAAGCGTTAACAATGTAATTATCATTATCTCTGTATTTCTTCAAGTGGAAGCGTTAACAATGTAATTATCATTATCTCTGTATTTCTTCAAGTGGAAGCGTTAACAATGTAATTATCATTATCTCTGTATTAATTTCCCCCGCTCTACTTGATCATGTGTTAATCATTATTACTTTATCAGAGATAATTATCTTTATTTAATGTAAATGTCACAAGTAATGAAGAGAACTGTACGACCCTTGAGCATAAAGGGGACTACGAAGGTACGACCTTTGAGCACAAAGGTGACTACGAAGGTACGACCCTTGAGCACAAAGGTGACTACGAAGGTACGACCATTGAACACAAAGGTGACCATGAAGATACGACCCTTGGGCACAAATGTCACCATGAAGGTACGACCCTTGGGCACAAAGGTGACCAGGAAGGTACGACTCTTGAGCACAAATGTCACCATGAAGGTACGACCCTTGGGCACAAAGGTGACCACGAAGGTACGATCCTTGAGCACAAAGGTGACTACGAAGGTACGACCCTTGGGCACAAAGGTGACTACGAAGGTACGACCCTTGGGCACAAAGGTGACTACGAAGGTACGACCCTTGGGCACAAAGGTGACTACGAAGGTACGACCATTGAACACAAAGGTGACCATGAAGATACGACCCTTGGGCACAAATGTCACCATGAAGGTACGACCCTTGGGCACAAAGGTGACCAGGAAGGTACGACTCTTGAGCACAAATGTCACCATGAAGGTACGACCCTTGGGCACAAAGGTGACCACGAAGGTACGACCCTTGAGCACAAAGGTGACTACGAAGGTACGACCCTTGGGCACAAAGGTGACTACGAAGGTACGACCCTTGGGCACAAAGGTGACTACGAAGGTACGACCCTTGGGCACAAAGGTGACTACGAAGGTACGACCACTGAACACGACGGTGACCACGAAGGTACGACTCTTGAGCACAAAGGTGATCGCGAAGGTACGACCCTTGAGCACAAAGGTGACTACGAAGGTACGACCCTTGGGCACAAAGGTGACTACGAAGGTACGACCATTGAACACGACGGTGACCACGAAGGTACGACTTGAGCACAAAGGTGATCGCGAAGGTACGACCCTTGGGCACGATGGTCAGGACTTTGACCTGGGCCTTATGTATGAGGTCAAAGGGAAGGGTGGTCACACCGCAGGAGTCGTACCGTCGTGCTCAAGGGTCGACTGTCGTGCTCAAGGGTCGTACCGTCGTGCTCAAGGGTCGTACCGTCATGCTCAAGGGTCGTACCATCGTGTTCAGGGGTGGTACCGTCGTGCTCAGGGGTCGTACCGTCGTGCTCAGGGGTCGTCCCATCGTGTTCAAGGGTCGTACCAAATGTGCTAAAAAAAAAAAAGAAAGATGTATCGAACAAAGAAAAGAGGACAAATACGAGAGAAGTAGAGAGAGAGAGAGAGAGAGAGAGAGAGAGAGAGAGAGAGAGAGAGAGAGAGAGAGAGAGAGAGAGAGAGAGAGAGTGAGAGAGAGAGAGAGAGAGAGAGAGAGAGAGAGAGAGAGAGAGAGAGAGAGAGAGAGAGAGAGAGTGAGAGAGAGAGAGAGAGAGAGAGAGAGAGAGAGAGAGAGAGAGAGAGAGAGAGAGAGAGAGAGAGAGAGAGAGAGAGAGAGAGAGAAAGAAGCACGATTCAGTGCGCGGGTTCATTACTCCCCCCCCTTCCCCTCAGGAGTGAGGGGGGGGCGGGGAGCTTAGTACAGTTGTACTGGCCTTGTGGATCACCCCGCCCCCCCCCCCCCCCCCCCATGTGTTCCGGTTCTGATTCGTCTGTAGTGCAGTGCCACAGGCCAGCCTGCTGTGGCCCCGATCATTCACCAGGGGAGCCTACCTTCTCCCTACCCTTCACCAGGGGAGCCTACCTTCTCCTCACCCTTCACCAGGGGAGCCTACCTTCTCCCTACCCTTCACCAGGGGAGCCTACCTTCTCCCTACCCTTCACCAGGGAAGCCTACCTTCTCCCTACCCTTCACCAGGGGAGCCTACCTTCTCCCTACCCTTCACCAGGGGAGCCTACCTTCTCCCTACCCTTCACCAGGGGAGCCTACCTTCTCCCTACCATTCACCAGGGGAGCCTACCTTCTCCCTACCCTTCACCAGGGGAGCCTACCTTCTCCCTGCCCTTCACCAGGGGAGCCTACCTTCTCCCTACCCTTCACCAGAGGAGCCTACCTTCTCCCTACCCTTCACCAGGGGAGCCTACCTTCTCCCTGCCCTTCACCAGGGGAGCCTAGCTTCTCCCTACCCTTCACCAGAGGAGCCTACCTTCTCCCTACCCTTCACCAGGGGAGCCTAGCTTCTCCCTATCCTTCACCAGAGGAGCCTACCTTCTCCCTACCCTTCACCAGGGGAGCCTAGCTTCTCCCTACTCTTCACCAGGGGAGCCTACCTTCTTCCTACCCTTCACCAGGGGAGCTTACCTTCTCCCTACCCTTCACCAGGGGAGCCTACCTTCTCCCTACCCTTCACCAGGGGAGCCTACCTGCTCCCTACCCTTCACCAGGGGAGCCTACCTTCTCCCTACCCTTCACCAGGGGAGCCTACCTTCTCCTCACCCTTCACCAGGGGAGCCTACCTTCTCCTCACCCTTCACCACGGGAGCCTACCTTCTTCCTACCCTTCACCAGGGGAGCCTACCTTCTCCCTACCCTTCACCAGGGGAGCCTACCTTCTCCTCACCCTTCACCAGGGGAGCCTACCTTCTCTCTACCCTTCACCAGGGGAGCCTATCTTCTTCCTACCCTTCACCAGGGGAGCCTACCTTCTCCCCACCCTTCACCAGGGGAGCCTACCTTCTCCCTACCCTTCACCAGGGGAGCCTATCTTCTCCCTACCCTTCACCAGGGGAGCCTAGCTTCTCCCTACCCTTCACCAGGGGAGCCTACCTTCTCCCTACCCTTCACCAGGGGAGCCTACCTTCTCCCCACCCTTCACCAGGGGAGCCTATCTTCTTCCTACCCTTCACCAGGGGAGCCTACCTTCTCCCCACCCTTCACCAGGGGAGCCTACCTTCTCCCTACCCTTCACCAGGGGAGCCTACCTTCTCCCTACCCTTCACCAGGGGAGCCTAGCTTCTCCCTGCCCTTCACCAGGGGAGCCTACCTTCTCCTCACCCTTCACCAGGGGAGCCTACCTTCTCCCTACCCTTCACCAGGGGAGCCTACCTTCTCCCTACCCTTCACCAGGGGAGCCTACCTTCTCCCTACCCTTCACCAGGGGAGCCTAGCTTCTCCCTGCCCTTCACCAGGGGAGCCTACCTTCTCCCTACCCTTCACCAAGGGAGCCTACCTTCTCCCTACCCTTCACCAGGGAAGCCTACCTTCTCCCTACCCTTCACCAGGGGAGCCTACCTTCTCCCTACCCTTCACCAGGGAAGCCTACCTTCTCCCTACCCTTCACCAGGGGAGCCTACCTTCTCCTCACCCTTCACCAGGGGAGCCTACCTTCTCCCTACCCTTCACCAGGGGAGCCTATCTTCTTCCTACCCTTCACCAGGGGAGCCTACCTTCTCCCCACCCTTCACCAGGGGAGCCTACCTTCTCCCTACCCTTCACCAGGGGAGCCTACCTTCTCCCTACCCTTCACCAGGGGAGCCTACCTTCTCCCTACCATTCACCAGGGGAGCCTACCTTCTCCCTACCCTTCACCAGGGGAGCCTACCTTCTCCCTACCATTCACCAGGGGAGCCTAGCTTCTCCCTACCCTTCACCAGGGGGGCCTGCCTTCTCTCCACTCTTCATCAGGGGAGCCTACCTTCTCTCCCCCTCTTCAGGGAGCCTACCTTCTCCCTACCCTTCACCAGAGGAGCCTAGTTTCTCCCCACCCTTCACAATCGGAGCCTAACTTCCCTCCCACTCACCAGGGGAGACTACATTCTCTCCCCTTCACTCAAACACTCCAGATCCTCCCCATGAACAAGGGAGCCTAGCTATACGCTACTTGCTCTCCCTCATAACGACCATACGACCCTTTAGCACGACCACTAGGTATGATGGCCTGACCTTTGACCTCACCTTCAGGCGCTAGGGCCATACCGCCGTGCAGTCGTCCTCAGTGGTCGTACCGTCGTGCTCCAGGTCGTACCGTCGTGCTGAACGTGTGTTATACATACAACAGCAGTAGAGGGGGAGCCCATGGGGGGGGGGGGGTCACCACTGAGTCATGCCCGGGTCATCCTGGTCACCATCAAGGTCAACTGTGGTGTGTGTGTGTGTGTGTGTGTGTGTGTGTGTCTGTGTGTGTGTCTGTGTGTGTGTGTGTCTGTGTGTCACCAGGATACTCCACTGAGCAAGTCAATATGAATGATTCGTCCAGACACGAAGCATATATATATATATATATATATATATATATATATATATATATATATATATATATATATATATATATATATATATATATATATATTCCTATGAGTCCACGGGTAAAATGAAACACGAAAAGTTGCCAAGTGCACTTTCATGTCATAATCACATCATCAGGGGAGACACAAGAGAGAAATATAACATTGCCAAGTACACTTTCATGTCATAATCACATCATCAGGGGAGACACAAGAGAGAAATATAACATTGCCAAGTACACTTTCATGTCATAATCACATCATCAGGGGAGACACAAGAGAGAAATATAACATTGCCAAGTGCACTTTCATGTCATAATCACATCATCAGGGGAGACACAAGAGAGAAATATAACATTGCCAAGTGCACTTTCATGTCATAATCACATCATCAGGGGAGACACAAGAGAGAAATATAACATTGCCAAGTACACTTTCATGTCATAATCACATCATCAGGGGAGACACAAGAGAGAAATATAACATTGCCAAGTGCACTTTCATGTCAAAATCACATCATCAGGGGAGACACAAGAGAGAAATATAACATTGCCAAGTGCACTTTCATGTCATAATCACATCATCAGGGGAGACACAAGAGAGAAATATAACATTGCCAAGTGCACTTTCGTGTCATAATCACATCATCAGGGGAGACACAAGAGAGAAATATAACATTGCCAAGTGCACTTTCATGTCATAATCACATCATCAGGGGAGACACAAGAGAGAAATATAACATTGCCAAGTGCACTTTCATGTCAAAATCACATCATCAGGGGAGACACAAGAGAGAAATATAACATTGCCAAGTGCACTTTCATGTCATAATCACATCATCAGGGGAGACACAAGAGAGAAATATAACATTGCCAAGTACACTTTCATGTCATAATCACATCATCAGGGGAGACACAAGAGAGAAATATAACATTGCCAAGTACACTTTCATGTCATAATCACATCATCAGGGGAGACACAAGAGAGAAATATAACATTGCCAAGTGCACTTTCATGTCATAATCACATCATCAGGGGAGACACAAGAGAGAAATATAACATTGCCAAGTGCACTTTCATGTCATAATCACATCATCAGGGGAGACACAAGAGAGAAATATAACATTGCCAAGTGCACTTTCATGTCATAATCACATCATCAGGGGAGACACAAGAGAGAAATATAACAGTCAGTTGATATACAACGAAGAGACGAAGCTACGACGCCATTTGGTGAACATGTCATTGTCCACATGAAGGTAAAGAGAAAAAATGAAACCGATTAATCATAATAATTATTATTATTATTATTACTATTACTAGCATCATTATAACTATTATTCTTATTGTTATCATCATTAGTAGTAGTAGTATTGTAATTACCATAATTATTATTATTATTATTACTATTACTAGCATCATTATAACTATTATTCTTATTGTTATCATCATTAGTAGTAGTAGTATTGTAATTACCATAATTATTATTATTATTATTACTATTACTAGCATCATTATAACTATTATTCTTATTGTTATCATCATTAGTAGTAGTAGTATTGTAATTATCATTATCATTATCACTATTATTATTATCATTGTTATTATAATCATTATTAACAACACGGTGTGTGAATGATGATGACGTCACGAGTGTAGGTCAACGCAGCAGCAGTCATCAACGAGAACAATGCTTAACGAAGGGCCAATCTCCGCTACACTGCCTCTCGTTAAACACGCCAACCACTTTCAAGGAAAACGGTTTACGTAAAGTATATATATAATAATAATAATGGGGTAGAAAACGTAGTGCGAGTTGGTTCTTTGTTGGTAAGGTTGAGTCACCAGGATGTACGAGAGACACGTGACCACACCTGCCACAGTGACCAGCCAGTGGCCACTGTGTGTAGCCCACTGCCTAGTGACTCTACCACTGTAGTTAGGTTAGGACACACTTCATACCCTTCCCCTCACTCCCCACTGCTTCGTGACTCTACCACTGTAGTTAAGTTAGGACACACTTCATACCCTCCCCCTCACCACTGCCTAGTGACTCTACCACTGTAGTTAAGTTAGGACACACTTCATCCCCCTCACCACTGCCTCGTGACTCTACCACTGTAGTTAAGTTAGGACACACTTCATACCCTTCCCTCCCACCCACTGCCTAGTGACTCTACCACTGTGGTTAAGTTAGGACACACTTCATCCCCCCACTGCCTCGTGACTCTACCACTGTAGTTAAGTTAGGACACACTTCATACCCTCCCCCCTCACCACTGCCTCGTGACTCTACCACTGTAGTTAAGTTAGGACACACTTCATACCCTTCCCTCCCACCCACTGCCTAGTGACTCTACCACTGTGGTTAAGTTAGGACACACTTCATCCCCCCACTGCCTCGTGACTCTACCACTGTAGTTAAGTTAGGACACACTTCATACCCTCCCCCCTCACCACTGCCTCGTGACTCTACCACTGTAGTTAAGTTAGGACACTCTTCATACCCTCACCACTGCCTCGTGCCTCTATCACTGTAGTTAAGTTAGGACACACTTCATACCCTCACCACTGCCTCGTGCCTCTATCACTGTAGTTAAGTTAGGACACACTTCATACCCTCCCCCCTCCCACCCCACTGCGTAGTGACTCTACCACTGTAGTTAAGTTAGGACACACTTCATACCCTCCCCCCTCCCACCCCACTGCCTAGTGACTCTACCACTGTGGTTAAGTTAGGACACACTTCATACCCTCCCCCCTCACCACTGCCTAGTGACTCTACCACTGTGGTTAAGCAAGGACACACTTTATAACCCGGCCACAAATATCTAAGGTCATCACAGACACACGTGACAGATATTCACCACTGAATATCGTGTTCAATATTACTAAGTCTGCTCAACCACCAGTTGGGGTCGTTAACTTAGGCTCATTGTGGGCACCCCTATTAGGCCCTAAAGGGGGTTTGGGGGGGTTCCCCCTCCCTATAGGGGGCCTCCCCCCCCCCCCGCAAGTTAGAGAGAGAGAGAGAGAGAGAGAGAGAGAGAGAGAGAGAGAGAGAGAATGTAATCAAAACATAATTACGTTAACGTCATTTCGTTGATCAGCCACAGAGGGCGTGGTGAAACAAGCCGCCTGGCCACTGGCGGAGGCGCGGCAGTGACTGGATCGCGCACGCGCACGGAAGCGGAAAAGGACGGGAGGGGGGGGGGGGGGGGGGGGTAGGATGGCGCGCCCGCGCACCACAGAACAAATATGCGAAAGCGTTTACGTATTTCCTCCCTACGTTTTATTTTCTTTCTTAAAGAAAACGAGCGAAGGTGTGGGTCAGTGTACACGAAAATAACAAGAAGAATCAGAGGTGAGCCAGGCCAAGCATAAACACTGCTCCTCCTGTTGTACGGGGGAAAACCATGACATGGTCTCTGTTGCTGTCTACTATCATGGTTTCTGTTGCTCTGTTGCTGTCTACTATCATGGTTTCTGTTGCTCTGTTGCTGTCTACTATCATGGTTTCTGTTGCTCTGTTGCTGTCTACTATCATGGTTTCTGTTGCTCTGTTGCTGTCTACTATCATGGTTTCTGTTGCTCTGTTGTTGTCTACTATCATGGTTTCTGTTTCTCTGTTGTTGCCTACTATCATGGTTTCTGTTGCTCTGTTGTTGTCTACTATCATGATTTCTGTTGCTCTGTTGTTGTCTACTATCATGGTTTCTGTTGCTCTGTTGTTGTCTACTATCATGGTTTCTGTTTCTCTGTTGTTGCCTACTATCATGGTTTCTGTTGCTCTGTTGCTGTCTACTATCATGGTTTCTGTTTCTCTGCTGGTGTCTACTATCATGGTTTCTGTTCATCTGTTGTCTATTATCATGGTTTCTGTTGCTCTGCTGTTGTCTACTATCATGGTTTCTGTTGCTCTGTTGTTGTCTACTCTCATGGTTTCTGTTGCTCTGTTGTTGTCTACTATCATGGTTTCTGTTGCTCTGTTGTTGTCTACTCTCATGGTTTCTGTTGCTCTGTTGTTGTCTACTCTCATGGTTTCTGTTGCTCTGTTGTTGTCTACTATCATGGTTTCTGTTGCTCTGCTGGTGTCTACTATCATGGTTTCTGTTGATCTGTTGTCTATTATCATGGTTTCTGTTGCTCTGCTGTTGTCTACTATCATGGTTTCTGTTGCTCTGTTGTTGTCTACTATCATGGTTTCTGTTGCTCTGTTGTTGTCTACTATCATGGTTTCTGTTGCTCTGTTGTTGTCTACTATCATGGTTTCTGTTGCTCTGTTGTTGTCTACTATCATGGTTTCTGTTGCTCTGTCGTTGCCTATCATCATGGTTTCTGTTGCTCTGTTGTTGTCTACAATCATGGTTTCTGTTGCTCTGTTGTTGTGTACTACCATGGTTTCTGTAGCTCTGTTGATATCTACTTTAATGGTTTCTGTTGCTCCTTTGTTTACTATCATGGTTTCTGTATCTGTTGTTGTCTACTATCATGGTCTCTGTTGGTCTGTTATTCTTTAATATCAAGGTTTCTGATGCTCTGTTGTTGTCTACTATCATGGTTTCTGCTGCTCTGTATTTTATACTATCATGATTTTTGTTGCTCTGTTGTTCTCTATCAAGGTTTCTGTTGCTGTTGTCTGCTATCATGGTTTCTGCTGCTCTGTTGTTCTCTACTGTCATAGTTTCTGTTGCTCTGTTGTTGTCTATTATTATGGTTTCTGTTGTTGTCTACTATCATGGTTTCTGTTGCTCTGTTGTTGTCTTCTATCATGGTTTCTGTTGTTGTCTACTATCATGGTTTCTGTTGCTCTGTTGTTGTCTTCTATCATGGTTTCTGTTGTTGTCTACTATCATGGTTTCTGTTGCTCTGTTGTTGTCTATTATCATGGTTTCTGTTGTTGTCTACTATCATGGTTTCTGTTGCTCTGTTGTTGTCTTCTATCATGGTTTCTGTTGTTGTCTACTATCATGGTTTCTGTTGCTCTGTTGTTGTCTATTATCATGGTTTCTGTTGTTGTCTACTATCATGGTTTCTGTTGCTCTGTTGTTGTCTTCTATCATGGTTTCTGTTGTTGTCTACTATCATGGTTTCTGTTGCTCTGTTGTTGTCTTCTATCATGGTTTCTGTTGTTGTCTACTATCATGGTTTCTGTTGCTCTGTTGTTGTCTATTATCATGGTTTCTGTTGTTGTCTACTATCATGGTTTCTGTTGCTCTGTTGTTGTCTTCTATCATGGTTTCTGTTGTTGTCTACTATCATGGTTTCTGTTGCTCTGTTGTTGTCTATTATCATGGTTTCTGTTGTTGTCTACTATCATGGTTTCTGTTGCTCTGTTGTTGTCTTCTATCATGGTTTCTGTTGTTGTCTACTATCATGGCTTCTGTTGCTCTGTTGTTGTCTACTATCATGGCTTCTGTTGCTCTGTTGTTGTCTATTATTATGGTTTCTGTTGTTGTCTACTATCATGGTTTCTGTTGCTCTGTTGTTGTCTATTATCATGGTTTCTGTTGTTGTCTACTATCATGGTTTCTGTTGCTCTGTTGTTGTCTTCTATCATGGTTTCTGTTGTTGTCTACTATCATGGCTTCTGTTGCTCTGTTGTTGTCTACTATCATGGCTTCTGTTGCTCTGTTGTTGTCTATTATTATGGTTTCTGTTGTTGTCTACTATCATGGTTTCTGTTGCTCTGTTGTTGTCTATTATCATGGTTTCTGTTGTTGTCTACTATCATGGTTTCTGTTGCTCTGTTGTTGTCTTCTATCATGGTTTCTGTTGTTGTCTACTATCATGGCTTCTGTTGCTCTGTTGTTGTCTACTATCATGGCTTCTGTTGCTCTGTTTACACAACATGAGGTTGAGCGCCAAGGTTGGGGTCAGAGACCCTGGCATACAACACATTCTGGTTGTGTTCCCGCAGCCCACAACCACCCCCCCTCCCCCCCCCGTGTGCACACGTTGTGGGAGGCACCCCGTGTGCACACGTTGTGGGAGGCACCCCGGGTGCACACGTTGTGGGAGGCACCCCGTGTGCACACGTTGTGGGAGGCACCCCGTGTGCACACATTGTGGGAGGCACCCCGTGTGCACACGTTGTGGGAGGCACCCCGTGTGCACACGTTGTGGGAGGCACCCCGTGTGCACACATTGTGGGAGGCACCCCGTGTGCACACGTTGTGGGAGGCACCCCGTGTGCACACGTTGTGGGAGGCACCCCGTGTGCACACGTTGTGGGAGGCACCCCGTGTGCACACGTTGTGGGAGGCACCCCGGGTGCACATGTTGTGGGGAGGCACCCCGGGTGCACACGTTGTGGGAGGCACCCCGTGTGCACACGTTGTGGGAGGCACCACGGGTGCACACGTTGTGGGGAGGCACCCCGGGTGCACACGTTGTGGGGAGGCACCCCGTGTGCACATGTTGTGGGAGGCACCATGGGTGCACATGTTGTGGGAGGCACCCCGTGTGCACATGTTGTGGGAGGCACCACGGGTGCACATGTTGTGGGAGGCACCCCGTGTGCACACGTTGTGGGAGGCACCCCGTGTGCACACGTTGTGGGAGGCACCCCGGGTGCACACGTTGTGGGAGGCACCCCGTGTGCACACGTTGTGGGAGGCACCACGGGTGCACACGTTGTGGGGAGGCACCCCGTGTGCACACGTTGTGGGAGGCACCCCGTGTGCACACGTTGTGGGAGGCACCCCGTGTGCACACGTTGTGGGAGGCATCCCGGGTGCACACGTTGTGGGAGGCACCCCGTGTGCACACGTTGTGGGGAGGCACCACGGGTGCACACGTTGTGGGGAGGCACCCCGGGTGCACACGTTGTGGGGAGGCACCCCGTGTGCACATGTTGTGGGAGGCACCATGGGTGCACATGTTGTGGGAGGCACCCCGTGTGCACATGTTGTGGGAGGCACCACGGGTGCACATGTTGTGGGAGGCACCACGGGTGCACATGTTGTGGGAGGCACCACGGGTGCACATGTTGTGGGAGGCACCCCGTGTGCACATGTTGTGGGAGGCACCCCGTGTGCACACGTTGTGGGAGGCACCACGGGTGCACACGTTGTGGGAGGCACCCCGTGTGCACATGTTGTGGGAGGCACCCCGTGTGCACATGTTGTGGGAGGCACCCCGTGTGCACACGTTGTGGGAGGCACCACGGGTGCACACGTTGTGGGAGGCACCCCGTGTGCACACGTTGTGGGAGGCACCACGGGTGCACACATTGTGGGAGGCACCCCGGGTGCACACGTTATGGGGAGGCACCACGGGTGCACACATTGTGGGAGGCACCCCGGGTGCACACGTTGTGGGAGGCACCACGGGTGCACATGTACCCAGCACGGGGAGGGGGGGTGCCTCCACCGCCCCAACGCACCACCACGAAAATCAGGATAAATAATTATCTACAACACTAATACACGAAGAAACAAGTAAACGATCAGAAAAAATAACGTTATATATATATATATATATATAAATATATATATATATATATATATATATATATATATATATATATATATATATATATATATATATATATATATATATATGCTCAAATTACAGAGGTATAAGTTTGTTGAGTATTCCTGGTAAATTATATGGGAGGGTATTGATTGAGAGGGTGAAGGCATGTACAGAGCATCAGATTGGGGAAGAGCAGTGTGGTTTCAGAAGTGGTAGAGGATGTGTGGATCAGGTGTTTGCTTTGAAGAATGTATGTGAGAAATACTTAGAAAAGCAAATGGATTTGTATGTAGCATTTATGGATCTGGAGAAGGCATATGATAGAGTTGATAGAGATGCTCTGTGGAAGGTATTAAGAATATATGGTGTGGGAGGCAAGTTGTTAGAAGCAGTGAAAAGTTTTTATCGAGGATGTAAGGCATGTGTACGTGTAGGAAGAGAGGAAAGTGATTGGTTCTCAGTGAATGTAGGTTTGCGGCAGGGGTGTGTGATGTCTCCATGGTTGCTTAATTTGTTTATGGATGGGGTTGTTAGGGAGGTGAATGCAAGAGTTTTGGAAAGAGGGGCAAGTATGAAGTCTGTTGTGGATGAGAGAGCTTGGGAAGTGAGTCAGTTGTTCGCTGATGACACAGCGCTGGTGGCTGATTCATGTGAGAAACTGCAGAAGCTGGTGACTGAGTTTGGTAAAGTGTGTGAAAGAAGAAAGTTAAGAGTAAATGTGAATAAGAGCAAGGTTATTAGATACAGTAGGGTTGAGGGTCAAGTCAATTGGGAGGTAAGTTTGAATGGAGAAAAACTAGAGGAAGTAAAGTGTTTTAGATATCTGGGAGTGGATCTGGCAGCTGATGGAGCCATGGAAGCGGAAGTGAATCATAGGGTGGGGGAGGGGGCGAAAATCCTGGGAGCCTTGAAGAATGTGTGGAAGTCGAGAACATTATCTCGGAAAGCAAAAATGGCTATGTTTGAAGGAGTAGTGGTTCCAACAATGCTGTATGGTTGCGAGGCGTGAGCTATGGATAGAGTTGTGCGCAGGAGGATGGATGTGCTGGAAATGAGATGTTTGAGGACAATGTGTGGTGTGAGGTGGTTTGATCGAGTAAGTAATGTAAGGGTAAGAGAGATGTGTGGAAATAAAAAGAGCGTGGTTGAGAGAGCAGAAGAGGGTGTTTTGAAATGGTTTGGGCACATGGAGAGAATGAGTGAGGAAAGATTGACCAAGAGGATATATGTGTCGGAGGTGGAGGGAACGAGGAGAAGTGGGAGACCAAATTGGAGGTGGAAAGATGGAGTGAAAAAGATTTTGTGTGATCGGGGCCTGAACATGCAGGAGAGTGAAAGGAAGGCAAGGAATAGAGTGAATTGGATCGATGTGGTATACCGGGGTTGACGTGCTGTCAGTGGATTGAATCAGGGCATGTGAAGCGTCTGGGGTAAACCATGGAAAGTTGTGTGGGGCCTGGATGTGGAAAGGGAGCTGTGGTTTCGGGCATTATTGCATGACAGCTAGAGACTGAGTGTGAACGAATGGGGCCTTTGTTGTCTTTTCCTAGTGCTACCTCGCACACATGAGGGGGGAGGGGGATGGCATTCCATGTGTGGCGAGGTGGCGATAGGAATGAATAAAGGCAGACATTGTGAATTGTGTGCATGGGTATATATGTATGTGTCTGTGTGTGTATATATATGTGTACATTGAGATGTATAGGTATGTATATTTGCGTGTGTGGACGTGTATGTATATACATTGTGTATGGGGGTGGGTTGGGCCATTTCTTTCGTCTGTTTCCTTGCGCTACCTCGCAAACGCGGGAGACAGCGACAAAAAAAAAAAAAAAAAAAAATATATATATATATATATATATATATATATATATATATATATATATATATATATATATATATATGAAGAAATAAAGAGATGTAAATGAATGTCTATATAACAATGGCTTTGGGTATAGTCCAGCGTTTGACCACAGTGGTACAGAGTCAAACTGATATCACTTGGATACATTATGAATCTCATGAATTAATTAACATAATTAAACTTAAATGGGAAGGTTTAATAGGAAAGTTCACGCCAGTACGACCCCTGAGCACGCCAATACGACTTTTGAGCATGCCAGTACGACCCTTGAGCACGCCAGTACGACCCTTGAGCATGTCAGTACGACCCTTGAGCACGCCAGTACGACCCTTGAGCATGTCAGTACGACCCTTGAGCACGCCAGTACGACCCTTGAGCATGCCACTACGACTCTTCAGCACGCCAATACGACCCTTCAGCACGCCAGTACGACCCATGAGCACGCCAGTACGATCCTTGAGCACGCCAATACGACCATTGAGCATTCCAGTACGACCTTTGAGCACGCCAGTAAGACCCTTAGGCACTCCAGTACGACCCTTGATCACGCCAGTACGACCCTTGAGCACGCCAGTACGACCTTTAAGCATGCCAGTGCGACCCTTCAGCACGCCAGTACGACCCATGAGCACGCCAATACGACCCTTGAGCACGCCAATACGACCCTTGAGCATGCCAGTACGACCTTTGAGCACGCCAATACGACCCTTGAGCACACCAGTACGACCCTTGACCACGCCAGTACGACCATTGAGCATGCCACTACGACCCCTCAGCACGCCAATACGACCCTTCAGCAAGCCAGTACGACCTTTGAGTATGCCAGTACGACCCATGAGCACGCCAGTACAATCCTTAAGCACGCCAATACGACCAGTGAGCATTCCAGTACGACCTTTGAGCACGCCAGTACGACCCTTGAGCACGCCAGTACGACCCTCGAGCACGCCAGTACGACCCTCGAGCACGCCAGTACGACCCTTGAGCACGCCATTACGACCCTTGAGCATGCCAGTACGACCTTTGAGCATGCCAGTACGAACCTTCAGCACGCCAGTACGACCCTTGACCACGCCAGTGCGACCCTTAAGCACGCCAATACGACCCTTGACCACGCAAGTACGACCCTTGAGCACGCAAGTACGACCCTTGAGCACGTCAGTACGACCCTTGAGCACGCCAATACGACCCTTGAGCACGCCAATACGACCCTTGACCACGCAAGTACGACCCTAGAGCACACCAGTACGACCCTTCAGCACGCCAATATGACCCTTCAGCACGCCAGTACGACCCTTGAGCACGCCAATACGACCCTTGAGCACGCCAATACGACCTTTGACCACGCCAGTGCGACCCTTCAGCACGCCAGTACGACCCATGAGCACGCCAATACGACCCTTGAGCACGCCAATACGACTCTTGAGTAAGGTATGGGGTCTCCCATGACTGTTGTACGAGCGAGATAATTCCTTCCTGTATTACCACAAAGACAGTATTCATTCACGTTGCACTTCAAGGCTCAGGGAATGTCTGGATATATTCATCGTCTGGTGTGTGTGTGTGTGTGTGTGTGTGTGTGTGTGAGAGAGAGAGAGAGAGAGAGAGAGAGAGAGAGAGAGAGAGAGAGAGAGAGAGAGAGCTACTTTACGAGCCCCTAGGACGACTATCTGTCAGCAGCCAAGATTGGCTGGCCACTACGCCCTTATCTCCCTTGATTACTGATACTGTCTATCTCTGCCGCCGGCACATGTACGACTTGTCATATATCTGGACGTGTCTTCACCTACCTACATTGGCTTCTTTTGTATTGCTTGTGTTTATTTCAGGCAGGAGTCTTATTTCAACTTTTATCGACCAAACTCCCAGGGTTGGATAAACAGCTGTGTGTGTGTGTGTGTGTGTGTGTGTGTTTTTATGTGGTGTTATTTGGTTTTTATCTCATTAATTTAGGTTAAGTATACATAAATTCTAATGGAATAAAAAAAAGTTATTGTGACTAGAAACAATGTAAATTTGAAGTATCCATTGTAACAATCTATTTATATTATCTCAGAAGAAATAAAACACACATTGTTAAACTGAAGTATATCCCACACACAAACACATATACACACACACACTAGTCGACGCAATGGTTGCATCTGACACAAATATACAAATGAAACTAGTCTTGACCCCCGTGACGTAATGAATATGTATACATAAATCATGGCTTCAAAGTATAATGAATTAGTCATAATAATAATAACAATACAACTTAATAACCAGTCCGTCTTCATAACACCAAGGACGTCCCACCTCCCCAGCCTCACGGCAAAATGGTTCTCCATCCAGATCACAAAGTTAATGACGCAGGTACGCAACAGAAATACGCATCTTGTAATGATATGTGTTCCCCCATAATAGTTCTGTAGGTCATCCTGCTCCTGAGGAATATTTCAAAGCGTTTGTCCACCTCCGGGATGGGTCCTGGACACATGCTGACGAAGACCTTATACCTACCCCAGAAGCGGATGGTGGACAAGTCGAACTCGCCCACATGACCTTCAGAAGTGATGACTAGATTCATGACGCCAGGTGACTTGGCCACGTCATGCAAAGTATACTGTGACGTCAGGAGTATCTGGGCCTTCGCAGAGAAGGCCATGGGCGCCGATATTCCCGTCTGTTTCTTCATGACCTCCAGCAACGTTCTCTTGTCCTCTACCGCTTGGTTCACACCACCTGAATCAACAAAGAGCTTGTGTGTATCTTCGTCCATCTGAACAATCTGGTCGGAGTTGATGGCCAGGAAGTCCACGGTGTGGGTCTTGAGGACGCGACGCAGGTCTACAAGGGCGTCGTCAGGGAACTTGTTGCCCTTGTGTATAATGATAAGTTTGCCACCAGAGTGGCAGACCAGCTTGTCATATGCCATGGTGACAGCTTGGGACATTAACGACCCCTTCCCGCTGCTGGAGGCCACATTGTCCCTCCTTCCAGACGCCTCTGGTTCCATGTCCCGGGACATAATATCTTTGTAATCGTCACTGTCACAGAGGACACTGAGCTGATAATGAACAGGCAGAGAACAAGAACACGAGAACACTACTGCTGACATGAGAGGCTCAAACGCCTCTTCTCGAACCTCACTGTAGAACTCTCTCAAGATGTTAATGTCTTCAAGATCTTGCAGCTCCATAACAAACACGATCCCGGGTCTATCAGACGCATCGCTTGGTTTATTTACTACCTTCTGACTCATTAATGATGGATGCAGAGGTGCCCACAGGATGGAGAGGTCAGGAGAGTCTGAACTTGGCAAACTGCCAATCTCGAAGGTGGGTAAAGAATGACGAACATTGGAGGTGCAGCTCACATGCCATCGTGTCTCTTCCTCCTCCTCCTCTTCTGCTTCTTCATCATAGTTCTCCAAAAATTCTTAAAATGAGGGTGTCTTTGGCGTCGCCCTAGGACCAGCACTGGGGCCCTACGTGTCCTTCTGCAACGTAAAATTCGACAGGAACTCGTTATTCAAACCATCGGCAAACATTTCATCTAGATCTCCCCAGACATCTTCCTACTCACCAGGTGACATTCTTTCTTCCCTCTCCTCTCTTACTCTGCTGTAAGATTCACTCTCTCCATCTTCATGTTCTTCAATAAATGTAGAATGTCGAGTACATGCTACCGGCTGGTGGTCAGGATCAAAATACCTCACCTACTTCTGGTGATGTGTGAACGTGTGAGGCTTCGCTGGAATTGGCCCTCTGTCGCCTTGTGTGTGCCTTTCCCCAACCCTTATGACAGGAAGGCCGTGAAAAACACTCATAGAGAACCCGTCCAGGGGCTGAAAGAAGGCGATCAAATGCCAAATAAAGTTGAGGATATTGACGATTACATTACCCGTGTTGAGCCATCTGAAGAAACGTTAGGTCGGTGAGGGCGCTTCGCCCCTTGAACTGTACTTCGTGTTCTCGTCTTCGACTTTACGAAGCAAGTTGTCCCCGGCTTTAGTACCTTCATCAACATGTCGCTGAAGAGGAATCGTATTGGAACATACCATTTCTCCGCCGCTACTAGTGGTATACGTTATCTTCCTTATCACAGACAAACGAAGGTCCCCATTGAACGGGAGAGTGACCTAGGACTCATCTCCACAACAGTTGGAAATGACCTTAACCCATGCTTGTTTTCCCGTCCCTCTCGGTTACTGACCGCTTCACTGGCCCACCACCTTCCTTATCCGGGAGGTCCGCGATAAATCGAATTTCCAACTCAAAGCCAACGGCTGGGGAAATTTCCGCTTCCATTCTCAATATTTCCCGCAACATTTCTGGATTCTCTACCACCAAGTTAAACCCGCCTGCATGAATAAAAAGTCGTTCTGTGTCTTCGTCCATCTGAACAATCTGGTCGGAGTTGATGGCCAGGAAGTCCACGGTGTGGGTCTTGAGGACGCGACGCAGGTCTACAAGGGCGTCGTCAGGGAACTTGTTGCCCTTGTGTATAATGATAAGTTTGCCACCAGAGTGGCAGACCAGCTTGTCATATGCCATGGTGACAGCTTGGGACATTAACGACCCCTTCCCGCTGCTGGAGGCCACATTGTCCCTCCTTGCCAGGCGCCTCTGGTTCCATGTCCCGGGACATAATATCTTTGTAATCGTCACTGTCACAGAGGACACTGAGCTGATAATGAACAGGCAGAGAACAAGAACACGAGAACACTACTGCTGACATGAGAGGCTCACACGCCTCTTCTCGAACCTCACTGTAGAACTCTCTCAAGATGTTAATGTCTTCAAGATCTTGCAGCTCCATAACAAACACGATCCCGGGTCTATCAGACGCATCGCTGGGGATATCCAGAGGCTTAACACCTTCCTGGGATTGAAGCATAGTTGAATATACCATGGGGAACTGCTTCCTTAAAACCTGCTTATTCAGTTTGACCTATGTCCTCAAGGGCTCCAGTGGGGGACGATCCTACTACAACCCAACCTCCACATCTTGGTCTCTACTTTCGCTTAAATCGGCCACACAATCCTCATATTCATCCTCATCTTCATCGTCTGGTAGAGGATCTGGCGCGAGGCAAGATGACTCCTTCTCCCTAACTTTAAAGGTCAACTCCACGATACTTCTTCCCATATAAAGGTTAACTCGCCCATACTGCTGGACATTCTTGAGAAATTCATGGCAGGGGATGTGGGTCTTGGCAACGGTAGTAAAGCCTTGGGCTAACTTGACCTTGACCAAGCCACTCCCGGACGAGGCCAACAACGAGAACTTGTGAGTATACTGTTATGTCAGTTGGTACTGCACCCAGTCCTTGCCTGATACATCAGACCAATCACAGCTCTTCAGATTGAAGGATATCAGAGTGGTCTGCTTGACACATTTAAATATAGATCTTCTTGGTTCTTTTAAGACTAGCTTAAGTTTTCTGGGCCTTGATGCCTTTTTCTGCACTCGGAGACAGCCACCAACATAACACCCGGCCTCGGCTCTCATTTCATCAACTTTAAACATGCTGGGTTTCAAACTATCTGCTTCTCGTTTTTCGATTAATTAAACAAAGCGTCTGTAAGGTTATGAAAAGTCACAACCAAGATGTACATTTAAAGGTAAGTTGCTACAGCGGATATGTTGCCTATGCGTAGATATCAATAGTAAAGATAAACTATATAGTAGATGGAGTAGATAAATAGTAATGGTGGTGGCGGTGGTAGATAAAATGGTTACTTTGATAGTGGAAGAGGGAGATAAATTAGATGGTCGAGAGGTTTGTGAATTCAACGTTGTGTGAATGGAACATAATAACCTTGAGTTCTGTCATAAAGAACATGGGATAAAAGCACTATATACATGAAAAACATAGAACTGCATGACGGGTTTATGCTAAGCAGGAGACAAGAACACAGGATGAAGGAATTATGAGAAGAGTTCAGGAAGGAAGGAAGGAAGTATGGGACAAGTTCTACAAAAGAACTTGGCTGGTTATATCTTCACTACAGTACACCACCTACAGAAGAGAACTTTCATCTAGACTACCTGAAGTGTCTACTGAATGAAGCAGAAGCAGCAAGAAATGATGAAAAAACAGATATCATGAAAATAGCCGCAGTCTGTCATCTTTCCTGGCCTTGGATAAAGTACACTTGTCAAAAGAAAATGGGAAGAGGTACTGCAGAGAGAGGATGAAGATAAATTCGATGTTAGGAGTAATAAAGTAGCAGGACGAACTGTATTAGTACTGGATCCCATATACATATGACAAGAATAGACGTAATGGGATGGGAATGTGGAGTACATATGACAACAGATAGAGGATGCATGTGAGCGAATGAGGCACTTTGTGTTCTTGGCGCTACCTTGCTTATGCGGGAAACGGCGAACAAGAAAAAATGGCAGTCAAGAAGTTGAATGTAGTGAAGGTTTTGTATGCGTATCTGTTTCCAGTTAGAGGGCGTAGTGAAGGTGTAGTTTGCGTATGTCTGCAGTCAGAGGGTGTAGTAAAGGTGTACTTTATATATGTCCCCAGTCAGAGGGTGTAGTGGTGTAGTCTGCGTATACGTCGTCAGAGGGTGCAATGAAGGTGTAGTCTGCGTATTAATCCAGACAGTTGTAGTGAAGGTGTAGTTTGCGTAAGCGTCCAGATAGAGGGTGTAGTGAAGATGTAGTCTGCGTAGACGTCCAGTCAGAGGGCGTAGTGAAGGTGTAGTTTGCGTATGTCTACAGTCATAGGGTGTAGTAAAGGTGTACTTTATGTATATCTCCAGTCACAGGGTGTAGTGAAGGTGTAGTTTGCGTAAACGCACAGTTAGAGGGTGTAGCGAAGGTGTAGTCTGCGTATTAGTCCGACAGTTGTAGTGAAGGTGTAGTTTGCGTAAGCGTCCACACAGAGGGTGTAGTAAAGATGTAGTCTGCGTATACGTCCAGTCAGAGGGTGTAGTGAAGGTGTAGTTTGCGTATACGCACAGTTAGAGGGTGTAGCGAAGGTGTAGCTTGCGTATGAGTCCAGACAGGTGTAGTGAAGGTGTAGTTTGCGTAAGCGTCCAGATAGAGGGTGTAGTGGTGTAGTTTGCGTATACGTCCAGTCAGAGGGTGTAGTGAAGATGTGGTCTGCGTATATGTCCAGTCAGAGGGTGTAGTGAAGATGTAGTCTGCGTATACGTCCAGTCAGACAGTGTAGTGAAGGTGTAGTTTGCGTAAGCGTCCAGATAGAGGGTGTAGTTTGCGTATACGTCCAGTCAGAGGGTGTAGTGAAGATGTAGTCTGCGTATACGTCCAGTCAGAGGGTGTAGTGAAGATGTAGTCTGCGTATACGTCCAGTCAGAGGGTGTAGTGAAGATGTAGTCTGCGTATGCGTCCAGTCAGAGGGTGTAGTGAAGGTGTAGTTTGCGTAAGCGTCCAGATAGAGGGTGTAGTGAAGATGTAGTCTGCGTATACGTCCAGTCAGAGGGTGTAGTGAAGGTGCAGTTTGCGTAAGCGTCCTGATAGAGGGTGTAGTGAAGGTGTAGTTTAGTGAGAGTGAGGCTATGGTGAAGGTCTTCCATGTGACGCTTATGTGTCAGGCAGGTCCGAGAGGGTCAGGTCAGAGGCCATCTGTCTGGACTGTGTAGTGAAGATGAAGTTGTTCATTAAGGATCTTGAAGAGGTGGTTGGAATGAAGGTGGTCCATGAAATGGGTACCTGGCTTAGGCTAGGATCGCCGCTTCCCACGTCAGCGAAGTAGCACCAGGAAACAAACGAAGACCCATCCACTCATACACACACATATACACATACACGCCCATAAACGTAAATATAAATGCATATTAACATATACACATGTAAATACATCTACATAAACATATACACCTATACATATTCATACTTGCTTGCTTTCATCCATTCCCGACGCCACCCCGCCCCACAGGAAACAGCTTTGCTACACTGGATATTCAGGACTTACAAGCTGTCTGTTCTTTATCAATGTTTCTTTCTCACACGTTTTTACTTCATCATATAAAGTGAATTAAATGTCCTATGTGTTGATGTTCACATAATTCTTGAAATACACGAGACATTTCGGGCACACAGACACTGCTAATCTTCATTCAAATTGATTATAAATTATACATCCACTGACCCCGATGCGTCATCAGCTCTGAAACCTTACCCAACCAATCAGCCACATACGCGCGTATGGACTGGCGTTCCGTCACTTGATAGTGGCGTATATAATTACAAAAGCAAAATCATATGCATCAAATTTCAAAACTTTCCTCTATTTGGAAATGAATTAAATCAAAATATAATACGTCCCAGAAGGGCATCCTTGTACACCTACAATATGATTGGTTTTGAAAAATATACTATTTTGCATACCTTGCTGGCCATGTTGAAAATCTATTATGAACCTTTCTTCGTCATTCTTGACCACTTACACATTTATCTGTCCTCTCAACAGTTAAATCATCTTTCATGAATCACTTAACTATCGTTCTGCATATATCAATAATCCGAGAGTTAATCACCAACATATTTTCTACAACAATGTGAACACTAGAATGTACCGCGTGATCCAACATGTGCAAGACTGAGCACAAGCCACGCCCCCTCCGGTTTTTGGCCAATGAAATCTCATTCCTGAGCCAATATGGCTGCCTAATGTTTACATCAAGAGCCAATCACAGCAGACCATTCCGGTCGCTGGCTGTGACGATATAACGCTAGTTTATATATATATATATATATATATATATATATATATATATATATATATATATATATATTTATTTTCTTGGTATTTCCCTGCAGTTGTCATTGTGGCTGACACACGCCGCTCGACAAACTATTCCTGACGACAATTTTTGCTAGCGAACCGGCGAGTAATGAATGACATTTGCCTCACCAGAGTCAAAATCCCATGAGTCTCCTCGTATTGAACATGCCGAGTATATTGATCCTGTATTTCACTTGCCGTATACGAGTAACTTGGTACACATTACCATAATTTGGCAGAGGAAGTATTACCAGCCACCGGAATTTAAAATGAACGGCTGTCAACATCGCCTTATGACTGTGATGTGCCATATTTGTACCAAGTTTCTCCTGTTAGGCTTTGATTCTCAGATGAATTATAAGCGATGACCCTTCTACTATCATTCAAAAATGGCTTATACAGTAGGAGCTGTAACCCGAGCATTGTTATATTACAAGTCTGGAGTGTTGTATCTGGATGGTCGCCAACAACATGTACAGAAAATAATAATAAGGTTGTGTGAGGTGACCCGAATCTCTCACAGACTTGGTGAGGCCTCCAGCGATCGTCTGTGAGTTGTGAGGTCACCAAGTTGTATGTTGTAGGTTGCGGGTTGTAACATTCGTGTTATGTTGGGGGAACTAGGACCAGATCACTCGTGCCCAGTTGGCTCCGTTTAGTGATGGCATAACAAGTGGTTGTCAACCCTTGAAGATGGTTGTTGGTGATGAGGTGTGGAGTGGGGGTGTGAGCAGCGCTGCTGACTCACACAACACAGACTCTCATTTGTGAGTAAATATTAAGAAAAAATTCCGAACACACACAGGAGATGGCCCAACACATTTATGATGGAATAAAAGATTCGGCTTTATAGAAATAGATTAATTATATATATATATATATATATATATATATATATATATATATATATATATATATATATATATATATATATATATATATAACAAACGAATTCATGATATTATAATGTTCATCTGTTCTCCATGATGTTATTTTGTTCTACCTAGTATAGGTACGGTATGGAGTACAATGCCGATAGCGGGGGAAGTCAGTGTTATAAACAGGATTATAAGGACTACGATCCTTTGTTGTCGCTGGGAGGATGGGATTACGTCCTTCGATCACGGCAGGATGGAGGGCATGTGTCAGCCTCCCTGACGAAGGTCTGTCTCTCCCAGGCCTGGCACGACACTGGCAGTGGAGGAGCAGGCATGCCGGGCCCCTCCAGCCGGCCGGGGGAGCTGCCCCCCCTCACATGTGCGTGACCTCGAAGGCTGGGTTGTCGTGGCCTGTCGCACCCCTCACCGTCTGGTCATCCGGGCGCGCCTCCTTCCTTCTACTAATGTGAATGAGAAAGCAAAAGTGACTTTAATGATCTCCTCTCCGCTGAAACGTGACACCACAGTCCCTGATTCACAGTCACCCAGGTACCGTGTGGTGCTAATGTACATGTCACTCAATAGATGGGTGAAAGACGGGTTCGATAGAGAGGTGAAGGGCGTGTTCGATAGATGTGAGGCACGAGACATGTCGTGAACCATTAATAGATGCTCCATCAGGCTGGAGGTTGTGCTCCGAACTGTCACCCAAGACAGCTCATCATTATGGGGGATGAACGAAGAAAACGACGGTGCACAAGTGTTAAAGAAAACGATGGTGAATAGAAAATGCAGTAGCAGTATACCTGACCTAGTACAAGGGTTGTAGCAGAGGATCTGACCTGGTACAAGGGTTGTAGCAGCAGACCTGACCTGGTACAAGAGTTGTAGCAGTAGACCTGACCTGGTACAAGGGTTGTAGCAGTAGACCTGACCTGGTACAAGGGTTGTAGCAGTAGACCTGACCTGGTACAAGGGTTGTAGCAGTAGACCTGACCTGGTACAAGGGTTGTAGCAGTAGACCTGACCTGGTACAAGGGTTGTAGCAGTAGACCTGACCTGGTACAAGAGTTGTAGCAGTAGACCTGACCTGGTACAAGAGTTGTAGCAGTAGACCTGACCTGGTACAAGGGTTGTAGCAGTAGACCTGACCTGGTACAAGGGTTGTAGCAGTAGACCTGACCTGGTACAAGGGTTGTAGCAGTAGACCTGACCTGGTACAAGGGTTGTAGCAGTAGACCTGACCTGGTACAAGGGTTGTAGCAGTAGACCTGACCTGGTACAAGGGTTGTAGCAGTAGACCTGACCTGGTACAAGGGTTATAGCAGCACACCTGACCTGGTACAAGGGTTGTGGCAGTAGACCTGATCTGGTACAAGGGTTGTAGCAGTAGACCTGACCTGGTACAAGGGTTGTAGCAGTAGACCTGATCTGGTACAAGGGTTGTAGCAGTAGACCTGACCTGGTACAAGAGTTGTAGCAGTGGACCTCACCTGGTACAAGGGTTGTAGCAGTAGACCTGATCTGGTACAAGGGTTGTAGCAGTAGACCTCACCTGGTACAATGGTTGTGGCAGTAGACATGACCTGGTACAAGGGTTGTAGCAGTAGAACTCACCTGGTACAAGAGTTGTAGCAGTAGACCTGACCTGGTACAAGGGTTGTAGCAGTGAACCTGACCTGGTACAAGGGTTATAGCAGTAGACCTCACCTGGTACAGGAGTTGTAGCAGTGAACCTGACCTGGTACAAGGGTTATAGCAGTAGACCTCACCTGGTACAAGAGTTGTAGCAGTGAACCTGACCTGGTACAAGGGTTATAGCAGTAGACCTGACCTGGTACAAGAGTTGTAGCAGTAGACCTGACCTGGTACAAGGGTTGTAGCAGTAGACCTCACCTGGTACAAGGGTTGTAGCAGTAGACCTGACCTGGTACAAGAGTTGTAGCAGTGGACCTGACCTGGTACAAGGATTGTAGCAGTAGACCTGACCTGGTATAAGGGTTGTAGCAGTGGACCTGACCTGGTACAAGGGTTGTAGCAGTAGACCTCACCTGGTACAAGAGTTGTAGCAGTAGACCTGACCTGGTACAAGGGTTGTAGCATTAGACCTGACCTGGTACAAGGGTTGTAGCATTAGACCTCACCTGGTACAAGGGTTGTAGCAGTGAACCTGACCTGGTACAAGGGTTATAGCAGTAGACCTGACCTGGTACAAGGGTTGTAGCATTAGACCTGACCTGGTACAAGGGATGTAGCAGTAGACCTCACCTGGTACAAGAGTTGTAGCAGTAGACCTGATCTGGTACAAGGGTTGTAGCAGTAGACCTGACCTGGTACAAGGGTTGTAGCATTAGACCTCACCTGGTACAAGGGTTGTAGCAGTGAACCTGACCTGGTGCAAGGGTTATAGCAGTAGACCTGACCTGGTACAAGAGTTGTAGCAGTAGACCTGACCTGGTACAAGGGTTGTAGCAGTAGACCTCACCTGGTACAAGGGTTGTAGCAGTAGACCTCACCTGGTACAAGAGTTGTAGCAGTGGACCTGACCTGGTACAAGGATTGTAGCAGTAGACCTGACCTGGTATAAGGGTTGTAACAGTGGACCTGATCTGGTACAAGGGTTGTAGCAGTAGACCTGACCTGGTACAAGGGTTGTAGCAGTAGACCTCACCTGGTAAAAGGGTTGTAGCAGTAGAAATTACCTGGTACAAGGGTTGTAGCAGTAGACCTGACCTGGTACAAGGGTTGTAGCAGTAGACCTGACCTGGTACAAGGGTTGTGGCAGTAGACCTGACCTGGTACAAGGGTTGTAGCAGTAGACCTGACCTGGTACAAGGATTGTAGCAGTAGACCTCACCTGGTAAAAGGGTTGTAGCAGTAACCTGACCTGGTACAAGGGTTGTGGCAGTAGACCTGACCTGGTACAAGGGTTGTAGCAGTAGACCTGACCTGGTACAAGGGTTGTAGCAGCAGCTCTGGTTCGTGAAGAAGGTTTCTCCGTCGTGGAGGGAGTCTGGCAGGTCTTGGCGGAGCGTTTCCGGCAGGAGGAGGCTGGACACCATGCCGCTCAGGGCCACCAGCGAGATGATCAGGTAGGGCAGGTAGTGGCCGTACTTCGACTGGTAGAAAACGGGAGGTGGAGGGGGTCAGTCATTACTGGTCGAGCTTTAAAAAAAAAAAAAAAAAAAAAGGGGTTCGTGAGTGTGTCTGGAGGAGGCAAGGATAAGAGGAGGAAGAGAGGGGGTCGAGACTCACCAAGTACACGACGTACGAGGAGAGGGAGGCAGACAAGGCAGCGAGGCTGAGTAGCAGTCCCACAGCCTGGCTCCTGGCCACGGTGGGCACTACCTCCACCGTGTACTGGTGCATCACGTTCATTGTCATGGTGATGAAGAAACGACCAGCGACACACATACCCAGCGACGTCATCTTGCTATCTGCAGACCACACCGCCTCATTTGATCATCATTAACACAGCAGACCGGGTCATTAATCATCATTAACACAGCAGACCGGGTCATTATTCATCATTAACACAGCAGACTGGGTCATTAATCATCATTAACAAAGCAGACTGGATCATCAGTTATCATTAACACAGGAGACAGTCATCAATACGTATTTCTTGAACACAGTTCTGTGCAGTTTTGCCATTCAGAACATAATCATAAGAATATATTTTCTCTATAAGACGACATATAATAATAATAATTACAATAATAATAATAACAATAACAACAACAATAATAGATGAAATGAAAATGAGAATTGTAAATATATAGATGACAAAATATATAGATGACAAAATCTATAGATGACAAAATCTATTGATCACAAAATATATAGATGCCAAAAGGTTTGGGAAGCAGGAGACGAAATGTCGAGTTAGAACACGTTATATACATTTCCATTTGGCCCCTAATCCTGTCTCCACAGCCAAAGGAGATTATCAGTTTTATCTACATTAAAATTCAGTATGATACTGTCCATTCTGTACTACCTGTCCACTGTACAGTACACTGACTTCCATACGTAGTACTGGAGACCCACATGGGGAAGGTAGCGCCAGTAACGGATCATACAGCCTCATTCGTCAGACAGGTTCATTCTCCTGTTACTGTATGTAATGTACCCAGACCAGAACTCACCATCCAGAGCCAAGTCTGAAATCCCTGTTTTCCCTTATCATTCTATATGCCTTGATTTCGCCCACCACGTCGTCCCCTATATATCACATTCTTCCAATTTGTTCTATCCCATATGGGCGCGGTCACCCTCCTTAAATAGAGAGATTCCGATACCTCAAGGCCTCACTATTTCCATCCATCCATCTCCTCAGTCTTTCCTTCCTTCTATCACTTCTTTCACCCGGTCATTGCCTTCACTCCTCCTCGGTCCGTATGACACCAGCTGTGTTCTTACCTCCGTTGATGAAGACTTGAAAGAAATCAATGAGGAAGGTGATGAAGAAGGACCACACAGCTGTGTGGCGACGCCCCAGCCTCTCAGTCGTGACCATAGTGAGCAGGTCAGCTGGCATCTCTGTGAAGCTGGCGAGAGTGAAGCTCACAAAGACATCGAAGCCCAGGTTCTTGGTGTACCTCATGTGGAAGTCGAAGGTAATGGCGAGTGACATCCTGCCAACAGTTACGACAGGGAACGAGATGAGAGACAAGAATGACAACACGGAGACCTAACTCAATAGGTGACAGACAGGGGAAAAAGAAGAAGTCTGGACAGTGGTAATGTTTACAGTCTTCTGAGGATTCTAGCCGACCTGCTCACACTCAGTATGAGAAAAGGATTGTGTGAAGAAATGAGGGGTATGTATCTACCTCATGTGCTGATAACGGAGACAGAATTAGAAAGCAAATGCGTGACTTTCAACAGAAGGAAAATGACTTGAGACACAGCTCTGCTCTGAGCAAATGAGGTCATGTGTAATAAACTCTTTGCATTTCTACGAGAGAGTGAGCTCTGTGCTAGACCAAAGGGAAGGCAGAGTGCATTGTTTGTATCTGGAGTAACAGAAAGCATCTGACACTGTGTCGCACAGGTGACTAATTAAGAAGCTGGATCACCAGGCAGGAATAAGAAGAGAGTCTGCTTTGATGAAGAGTTTGTCTTTGGAAAGTTACAAATGGCGCGTGTCAGTGGAGCCAGTTTTGTTGGCTGAGGCCGTACAGGCAACTGAGGCCCTAATCAAGGCCATTAACGTTATAAACCCTAGCCTAAGCCTGGTAAACATTTACTGACCGTCCCATGTGGGTGGATGAAGATATATACGTTGACCATGGACTGAATGTCGCAACCGGGATTCGAACCTATGCGCTCGACCGTGGGCGGCCCGTGGATGCGTCACGGTGAGGAACGCTAACCCGCTACATCACGGAGGTCGGGAGGAGTGTTACAGGGTTCTGTTCTGGGACCATAACTCTTTTTAATCTATGTAGTTAACTTGCCTGAAGGTGTGGACTCCTACCTGGATATGTTTGTAGACGAGTAGGAAGTTGGAAGGATTGAATCAACTTACGAGGGGACAGACACACACCACAGTTGGTCTGCCACATGGATGGTGAAATTAAACCTGACTAAATGTAGAGTAATGAGGATATGGGACATTACTTAAACGTTCATCCCACTTCCTCTCTCCTCCATAGGTTTAACCATGGAGTAGATCTACTTCTGTAAGTGTTAATAAGCCTTTGGCTGCAATCAATTCAATACACATTCGATTATTCTTAGTAAATATACAATCCCATCATGCTCAAGATATTTCCCTCCATAATGACATTATCGTAAGCCTGGAAGAAACGTAGGATTCCCGAGGCGTGCACATGAAAGTGTAATGTGAACCCGGGACGAAATTGGGATCACCCTTCACGTACACAGAACACCAACCTCCCTCCCTCTCCCCTGGCAAAAGCCGAGACACCACCACCACAGCGACACTGCAGCGACCACTGCTTACCTCCCCAGCTAGGAAGGGTCAGTCAGTGCTGGACCCCACCTGCCATACTCACCACATACCACACAGTCCAAGGAACCTTCTCCGTAACACTGGCGTCTTGAAAAGGTCCAAAACTGATGCAGTGCTTGCCTCTTCCAACGCTTTCTTCTCCACGTACTCCTGACGAAGTAACAGTTATCTATTTATCTATCTATCTATCTATCTATCTATCTATCTATCTATCTATCTATCTATATATATATATATATATATATATATATATATATATATATATATATATATATATATATATACATATTATATTTATCTATTTTGCTTTGTCGCTGTCTCCCGCGTTTGCAGGTAGCGCAAGGAAACAGACGAAAGAATGGCCCAACCCACCCCCATACACATGTATATACATACACGTCCACACACGCAAATATACATACTTATACATCTCAATGTACACATATATATACACACACATACATATACATATATACACATGCACACAATTCATAGTCTGCCTTCATTCATTTCCATCGCCACCTCGCCACACATGGAATAATATCCCCCTCCCCCCTCATATATATATATATATATATATATATATATATATATATATATATATATATATATATATATATATATTACACTTTGTCGCTGTCTCCCACGTTAGCGAGGGAGCGCAAGGAAACAGACGAAAGAATGGCCCAAAGGCCCAACCCACCCACATTCACATGTATACACATGTATACACCTATACATTTCAACGTATACATATATATACATACACAGACATATACATATGAACACATGTACGTAATTCATACTTGCTGCCTTTATTCATTCCCGTTGCTGCCCCGCCACACATGAAATGACAACCCCCTCCCCCCGCATGCGCGCGAGGTAGCGCTAGGAAAAGACAACAAAGGCCACATTCGTTCACACTCAGTCTCTAGCTGTCATGCATAATGCACCGAAACCACAGCTCCCTTTCCACATCCAGGCCCCATAAAACTTTTCATGGTTTACCCCAGACGCTTCACATGCCCTGGTTCAATCCACTGACAGCACGTCGACCCCGGTATACCACATCGTTCCAATTCACTCTATTCCTTGCACGCCTTTCACCCTCCTACATGTTCAGTCCCCAATCGCTCAAAATATTTTTCACTCCAGCTTTCCACCTCCAATTTGGTCTCCCACTTCTCCTCGTTCCCACCACCTCTGACACATATATCCTCTTGGTCAATCTTTCCTCACTCGTTCTTTCCATGTGACCAAACCATTTCAAAGCACCCCCTTCTGCTCGCTCAACCACACTCTTTTTATTACCACACATCTCTCTTACCCTTTCAATACTTACTCGATCAAACCACCTCACACCACATATTGTCCTAAAACATCTCATTTCCAACACATCCACCCTCCTCCGCACAACTCTATCCATAAACCACGTCTCGCAACCGTATAACATTGTTGGAGCCACTATTCCTTTAAACATACCCATTTTTGCTTTCCGAGATAATGTTCTCGACTTCCACACATTTTTCAACGCTCCCAGAACTTTCGCCCCCTCCCCCACCCTGTGACTCACTTGCGCCTCCTTGGTTCCATCCGCTACCAAATCCACTCCCAGATCTCTAAAACACTTCACTTCCTCCAGTTTTTCTCCATTCAAACTAATCTCCCAATTGACTTGTTCCCCAATCCTACTGTACCTAATAACCTTGCTCTTATTCACATTTACTCTCAGCTTTCTTCGTCCTTATGTACTCTTAATCCCTCTCATCACCAATGTTGTGTGGAAGGTCACACACACACACTGACTCACGTGCACTTGTGTGGATGGTCACACATCTAACACACACACACACACACACACAAACTCACGTGCACTTCCTTGATGACATCGGGAGAGAGTGACTTCTGGTTGACTTTGGCGACCTTTTTAATGATGGCCAACGTCTCTTGCACACGACCCTTACTCAGCAGCCACCTAGCAGACTCAGGCAGAAGCCTGAGTAAGAGAGAGAAAGAGAGCGAGTGAGTGAGTGACGTACTCACGAGGAACGAGTCGTGTGAGTCACGTGTTGTGAGATGGAGAGGTTGTGGGCGTCAACAATGTTGTGAAATGGAGAGGTTGTGGGCGTCAACAATGTTGTGAGATGGAGAGGTTGTGGGCGTCAACAACAACGCCCACGTGTGGGTGAGGCGGGGGAGAAATGATAGCTACGTGGGGCCCAAGTGGAGTGATACTTGACAGCCAGTGAAGTGGTGGCCCATCGCTCATCAGCCGTCGCTAACAACCGTTCCCGATGCTCAGGTGGGGAGTACTGTTGGCAAAATTACGACCCCCCCCACCCCCTTGATGCCCTGGTTCAATCCATTGACAGCACGTCAACCCCGGTATACCACATCGTTCTAATTCAATCTATTCCTTGCACGCCTTTCACCCTCCTGCATGTTCAGGCCCCGATCACTCAAAATCTTTTTCACTCCATCTTTCCACCTCCAATTTGGTCTCCCACTTCTCGTTCCCTCCACCTCTGACACATATATCCTCTTGGTCAATCTTTCCTCACTCATTCTCTCCATGTGCCCAAACCATTTCAAAACACCCTCTTCTGCTCTCTCAACCACACTTCTTATTACCACACATCTCTCTTGCCCTTTCATTTCTTACTCGATCAAACCACCTCACACTACATATTATCCTCAAACATCTCATTTCCAACACATCCACCCTCCTCCGCACAACTCTATCTATAGCCCACGCCTCGCAACCATATAACATTGTTGGAACCACTATTCCTTCAAACATACCCATTTTTGTTCTCCGAGATAACGTTCTCGACTTCCACACACTTTTCAACACTCCCAGAACTTTCGCCCCCTCCCCCACCCTATGATTCACTTCCGCTTTCATGGTTCCATCCGCTGCCAAATCCACTCCCAGATATCTAAAACACTTCACTTCCTCCAATTTTTCATCATTCAAACTTATCTCCCAATTGACTTGTCCCTCAACCCTACTGTACCTAATAATCTTGCTCTTATTTACGTTTACTCTAAGCTTTCTCCTTTCACACACTTTACCAAATTCAGTCACCAGCTTCTGCAGTTTCTCACCCGAATCAGCCAACAGCGTTGTGTCATCGGCGAACAACAACTGACTCACTTCCCAAGCCTTCTCATCCACAAGAGAGTGCATACTTGCCCCTCTCTCCAAAACTCTTGGATTCACCTCCCTAACAACCCCATCCATAAACGAATTAAAACCCTGCCGCAGACAGACACCAGCGGGGCAGACAAGATGGCCTCCTGGAGGGTACGTACCATATGAAGAAGATGGAGAGGAACTGGATAGAGTGTATGACGATGGCGAAGTTCGTCCAGTCGGCTAGGCCATAGGCCAACCAGGGCATGAGGCAGCAGGCGAGGGACAAGAAGAGCATCATAGGTACGTTGGTCATGACGGTCCTGTAGGCTGTGCCCACGTACTCCAGCACTGTAGGGGCGAGGGGGATGTCAGAACCATGTGATGCCCAGGGGCGCGTGTTCGTGGGGCGGAGGAGGTCCTAATGTGAGAGGGGAGGGGGATAACACAGGGTGTGACCAAATATACTGGAGGGCATGAGAGGTGGTGTGGTGTGCGACACCACCACTCCACACCAGGTCAAGCACCAGGTCACTGAGGTCAGTGTATCATACAAGGACGAGTTCATCTTTATCCTACCTTAAGGTAACAGCTGGGGGGGGGGGGGGGTGTTACAGGAATCATGACCTGAATGGAGGTCGGTACATAAACGACCACATACGCACATATACATAGCAATACATTTCAACGTATACATACATATACATATATACATGTTTATATTCATACTTACTGCCTTCATCCATTCTCGTCTCACTTGATAACACTTGTACATCAGCTTCCTTAAGCAAGGCAGGCATTTTCCGTTCACTCGTCTTATAAACTTACGTTTGAGAAACTCTCTCCACTGTAACCATTCTCCTGTTACTGGTAGCCAGCCAGTTAGCCAGCTACAGAGCGGCCCACCAAGCTACACCCACCCACACAGGCTTCCCCTGTTAAACCCTGAATCGCCTAAGCTAACTCGAGACTTTCAGAAACAAACTCGCCTCATTTCACAACTTGGCCTGCACCAGGAGGGATGGTGTCGTGTACCCGGACACAGCAAAATAGGTGAAGTTACGAGTTTTAATGAACACTTTCATGCACCAGCCCCTGACGAAGCCATGGGAGATAATGAAAGCTTAACTGCCTTTAACTGTCCAACCATCAGTAAAGGTTTTACCTCTGCTTCCCATCGCTCGTCATGACCATGAGACGTATGAACGCAACAGACAAACTTCAGTGACCTTTCTTACCGTACTTTTCTCTCTCAGAACTTAACAGATAGAATACAAAAAGGGTTTTTCAAGAACCTACATTCAACATGAACATGGGGACGTGTCGTGGGCGTAACTTACATAGGATCAGTCCTATACCGTACAGCTGTTCGTAGGTGTGGCCCACGACGAACCTAAGGACACAGAACATGACGAAGGAGGTGCTGAAGGCGGATACGACGCCGGCCACGGCGCCCAGCAGGTTACAGAACACGACCAGCGGGAGTCGTCCCCAGCGGTCCGCTGCCCAGCCCAGTAGCGACGACCCGATCATCGATCCCAGATAGAAGAGGGTCTGGGCCAAGGGAGGTTTCCAGTCCTCGTCACACACCCAGTCCAGCTGAGGAACATAACATCACCTAGTCAGAAAAGATAGTGTGCGACCCTGTGCACAACCTCCACAACAAGTCAATAACATAGAAAATAAGAATAGGTCCCCCAACGCCTCACTTCCACACAGCACCGTCTGGACTCCTGCACCATCAAACATGCCCAGCTTGGCTTTTCTTCTCGCCTCAGTGCTCCCAGAACTTTCCCCCCCTTACCCACCCTATGGCTTCCTTCATCTTCCGTGGTACCATCCGCGACCATGTCCACTCCCAGGTACGTGTACTATACACGGGAGAGATGGGGGTGCGAGTGGCGGGTTCAGCAGTTACCTTAGACCTGGTTTGGGGTTAGGGAAGTAGTCTGGGAGTATATGAGGTTACAGCTGTGACTGTGACTAAAAGTTAATGACGTGGGAGACAGAGGGAGCACTACCTGCAGGTGTTGCTGTACCCATCACATGGTAGTTACAGGTCCGATCAGGTAATGGTGAGAAAGTTTATTAATCATGTCCAAAGTACAGGGCAACTTTATCAAGGTAAGGAGATGGTTCGGCTGAACCTGACATGTGAGGTGATAGAAGGGTGGAAGAGAGGTGGGGGGACAGCTGTGAGTGCAACGATATCAACTAGATGGTGAGAATCAGAGCTGTGGAGTGGAGAGGGGAAGCTGTCATAGGTGTGAGGTGATGGTGAGGTCGTACCTGAGGTGATGGTGGGGTCGTACCTGTGAGGTGATGGTGGGGTCGTACCTGTGAGGTGATGGTGGGGTCGTACCTGTGTGGTGATGGTGGGGTCGTACCTGTGAGGTGATGGTGGGGTCGTACCTGTGAGGTGATGGTGGGGTCGTACCTGTGAGGTGATGGTGGGGTCGTACCTGTGAGGTGATGGTGGGGTCGTACCTGTGAGGTGATGGTGGGGTAGTACAGAGAGTAGTTGTAGGTCCAGCCGTGGGTGCAGGTTGTGACAGGCCAGGTCGGGTCAGGTTGATGGTTCGCGTTCAGCATCACCTGTTGAGACGACACAGGTCACCATTACACCACCCAGGTCACCTCTCGTCTCGGGTCACCTCTCGTCTCGGGTCACCTCTCGTCTCGGGTCACCTCGCTGTTACAACGCCAACACCATTCCTTCTCAAGTGGGGTCAACCTAAAGGTCATATGAGATGGTCCTTTAGGTGGGTCACAAAGGCACACGGACCCTTGACCTACAGGTCGTGGGGTCTGTTAAAGTGGGTCTGGTCTCTGTTTAAAAAAAAAAAAAGTGTAACATTGTACTGACCCTCACAGCTAGTGTTATCCTCGTACCCCCCCCCCCCAAGCCGTAACGTAACAAAGGTGACGTAACACCTTGTTACGCAAAGACCCAGCTCATCCGGGTAGCGGACCACTGTCCTCCGCTGTCTACCACTCTCGCTATAATGACCTGGAGAGTTAATGGTGAGGTTAACCACTGGTTAAAATGTTTCCGTCACCACTTGGGAAGACCCAGTGGAAATCAATGAACAAAGACCCACTGTGATTCCTTCCCTCAACAGTGGCTTACACAGTCCATTGGTTTAGCCTTGCTGACCATGAGTTAGCACGGGCCCGCCCGCCCGCCAGGCCCCAGGTCCACAAGGGTTCCAATTCTGGTGCTCGGCTGCAGTCGTCAGCCCACACCCAACCCCAGCTGTTCATCCTCTCCTCAGGGCTGGTCGATACATGGGTACCTACTTGCCTTAGTGGTGTGTGTGTGTGTGTCTGTGTGTGTGTAGAAGTAATGAAGGCAAAAATGATGATCAAAATATATTTGTCCTCACGATCCTTCATTTACGTAACGTCATCCTGCTGTACAGTTCATAATGTTAACTACCAGGTCACTTTATAATGTTAACTACCAGGTCACTTTATAATGTTAACTACCAGGTCACTTTATAATGTTAACTACCAGGTCACTTTATAATGTTAACTACCAGGTCACTTTATAATGTTAACTACCAGGTCACTTTATAATGTTAACTACCAGGTCACTTTATAATGTTAACTACCAGGTCACTTTATAATGTTAACATCCAGGTCACTTTATAATGTTAACTACCAGGTCACTTTATAATGTTAACTACCAGGTCACTTTATAATGTTAACTTCCAGGTCACTATAATGTTAACTACCAGGTCACTTTATAATGTTAACTTCCAGGTCACTTTATAATGTTAACTACCAGGTCACTATAATGTTAACTACCAGGTCACTATAATGTTAACTACCAGGTCACTTTATAATGTTAACTTCCAGGTCACTACATTATGTTAACTACCAGGTCACTTTATAATGTTAACTACCAGGTCACTTCATAATGTTAACTACCAGGTCACTTCATAATGTTAACTACCAGGTCACTTTATAATGTTAACTTCCAGGTCACTACATTATGTTAACTACCAGGTCACTTTATAATGTTAACTACCAGGTCACTTCATAATGTTAACTACCAGGTCACTTTATAATGTTAACTACCAGGTCACTTCATAATGTTAACTACCAGGTCACTTCATAATGTTAACTACCAGGTCACTTTATAATGTTAACTTCCAGGTCACTACATTATGTTAACTACCAGGTCACTTTATAATGTTAACTACCAGGTCACTTCATAATGTTAACTACCAGGTCACTACATTATGTTAACTACCAGGTCACTTCATAATGTTAACTACCAGGTCACTTTATAATGTTAACTACCAGGTCACTTTATAATGTTAACTACCAGGTCACTTTATAATGTTAACTACCAGGTCACTTTATAATGTTAACTACCAGGTCACTTCATAATGTTAACTACCAGGTCACTTCATAATGTTAACTACCAGGTCACTTTATAATGTTAACTTCCAGGTCACTACATTATGTTAACTACCAGGTCACTTTATAATGTTAACTACCAGGTCACTTCATAATGTTAACTACCAGGTCACTTTATAATGTTAACTACCAGGTCACTTCATAATGTTAACTACCAGGTCACTTTATAATGTTAACTTCCAGGTCACTACATTATGTTAACTACCAGGTCACTTTATAATGTTAACTACCAGGTCACTTCATAATGTTAACTACCAGGTCACTTCATAATGTTAACTACCAGGTCACTTTATAATGTTAACTTCCAGGTCACTACATTATGTTAACTACCGGGTCACTTTATAATGTTAACTACTAGGTCACTTTATAATGTTAACTACCAGGTCACTTCATAATGTTAACTACCAGGTCACTTTATAATGTTAACTTCCAGGTCACTACATTATGTTAACTACCAGGTCACTTCATAATGTTAACTACCAGGTCACTTTATAATGTTAACTTCCAGGTCACTACATTATGTTAACTACCAGGTCACTTTATAATGTTAACTACTAGGTCACTTTATAATGTTAACTACCAGGTCACTTTATAATGTTAACTACCAGGTCACTTTATAATGTTAACTACCAGGTCACTTTATAATGTTAACTACCAGGTCACTTTATAATGTTAACTACCAGGTCACTTTATAATGTTAACTACCAGGTCACTTTATAATGTTAACTACCAGGTCACTTTATAATGTTAACTACCAGGTCACTTTATAATGTTAACTACCAGGTCACTTTATAATGTTAACTACCAGGTCACTTTATAATGTTAACTACCAGGTCACTTTATAATGTTAACTACCAGGTCACTTTATAATGTTAACTACCAGGTCACTTTATAATGTTAACTACCAGGTCACTTTATAATGTTAACTACCAGGTCACTTATAATGTTAACTACCAGGTCACTTTATAATGTTAACTACCAGGTCACTTATAATGTTAACTACCAGGTCACTTTATAATGTTAACTACCAGGTCACTTTATAATGTTAACTACCAGGTCACTACATTATGTTAACTACCAGGTCACTTTATAATGTTAACTACCAGGTCACTTTATAATGTTAACTTCCAGGTCACTTTATAATGTTAACTACCAGGTCACTATAATGTTAACTACCAGGTCACTTATAATGTTAACTACCAGGTCACTTTATAATGTTAACTTCCAGGTCACTACATTATGTTAACTACCAGGTCACTTTATAATGTTAACTACCAGGTCACTTCATAATGTTAACTACCAGGTCACTTCATAATGTTAACTACCAGGTCACTTTATAATGTTAACTTCCAGGTCACTACATTATGTTAACTACCAGGTCACTTTATAATGTTAACTACCAGGTCACTTCATAATGTTAACTACCAGGTCACTTTATAATGTTAACTACCAGGTCACTTCATAATGTTAACTACCAGGTCACTTCATAATGTTAACTTCCAGGTCACTTTATAATGTTAACTACCAGGTCACTTTATAATGTTAACTACCAGGTCACTTTATAATGTTAACTACCAGGTCACTTATAATGTTAACTACCAGGTCACTTTATAATGTTAACTACCAGGTCACTTTATAATGTTAACTACCAGGTCACTTTATAATGTTAACTACCAGGTCACTTTATTATGTTAACTAACAGGTCACTTTATAATGTTAACTACCAGGTCACTTTATAATGTTAACTACCAGGTCACTTCATTATGTTAACTACCAGGTCACTTCATAATGTTAACTACCAGGTCACTTTATAATGTTAACTTCCAGGTCACTACATTATGTTAACTACCAGGTCACTTTATAATGTTAACTACTAGGTCACTTTATAATGTTAACTACCAGGTCACTTTATAATGTTAACTACCAGGTCACTTTATAATGTTAACTACCAGGTCACTTTATAATGTTAACTACCAGGTCACTTTATAATGTTAACTACCAGGTCACTTTATAATGTTAACTACCAGGTCACTTTATAATGTTAACTACCAGGTCACTTTATAATGTTAACTACCAGGTCACTTTATAATGTTAACTACCAGGTCACTTTATAATGTTAACTACCAGGTCACTTTATAATGTTAACTACCAGGTCACTTTATAATGTTAACTACCAGGTCACTTTATAATGTTAACTACCAGGTCACTTTATAATGTTAACTACCAGGTCACTTTATAATGTTAACTACCAGGTCACTTTATAATGTTAACTACCAGGTCACTTTATAATGTTAACTACCAGGTCACTTTATAATGTTAACTACCAGGTCACTTTATAATGTTAACTACCAGGTCACTTTATAATGTTAACTACCAGGTCACTTTATAATGTTAACTACCAGGTCACTACATTATGTTAACTACCAGGTCACTTTATAATGTTAACTACCAGGTCACTTTATAATGTTAACTACCAGGTCACTTTATAATGTTAACTACCAGGTCACTTTATAATGTTAACTACCAGGTCACTACATTATGTTAACTACCAGGTCACTTTATAATGTTAACTACCAGGTCACTTTATAATGTTAACTACCAGGTCACTTTATAATGTTAACTACCAGGTCACTTGATTCAACAGACTGACGATGCCTGATGAACCCAGACGGTGTCGTGCACAACCATAACATGTAATTGAACTACTTTTAAGCTACTTGTGTGTGTGTCACATGCGCGCGCACGCACGCACGCACACACACACACACACACACACACACACACACACACCTTACAACACACACTGACTTTACAAAATGTTAACATATTGGAGCTGGTGCCTATGTAGCAGCGGCTGGTGCCTATGTAGCAGCAGCTGGTGCCTATGTAGCAGCAGCTGGTGCCTATGTAGCAGCAGCTGGTGCCTATGTAGCAGCAGCTGGTGCCTACGTAAGCCAGGCACTTCTACCACACATGTCTGCTCATAACACCATGCGCTCCCTCAGCAGACGACGATGGTCCGTTGGTTGTAGACCCCTGGCGGACACAACCACACGACGATGGTACACAACCCACGTCCTCACTGGCAACTGAGACACGTCATGGCTCGTGTCGGGTGAAAACACACACACACACACACACACACACACACACCACACACACACACACACGACGTAGCTCTGAACCCGTCAGAAGGGACACGCCCTACGCATTACCTGGGTCCGGTTGACGTCGTATCTGGCACAGGAGTGAAAGTCGTCGCTGCCGCCCTTCAGCCGAGGGACGGTCAGGACCTTCAGCTGGTGGGGCGTCAGGTTGAGGGCGAGGAGGTCAGGAGGGGCGCTACACCAGTGAGGCGGGGTTAGCGTCATGAAAAACTGACCGTAAACCACAGTGGCCAGGTAGACACTCATCAAACAATTAGCAAGAAGAAGCACCTGGAACAGAAATTGCTTTTTTTTACTAACGATAGTTTGAATCAAGTCTTTTCTGTACCCCAATAACTTTCTTACCCTCCAAACCAACAGACGTCTGTATGTTTTACTCGTTAAGGCAACCCGGTCTTCGTAACCAGTTCGACTCCCGGCAGGTAGTCGTAACACGGAACAGAACCGTGGTGTAAACTTTCCAAGTTTACTCTTTCGGGATCCGGCCCAGAAGGGACACGATGTGTGGTAGCCACATCAGAACAACATTGAACAAAAGGATCAATCAACACGCAACGTACGTGTCACTGGTTGCCAAACATGTATATAGAATCTAGAAATAAAATACATTTTTTATTATGTCTCCAAGTTTTCCATACAAGATCTGAACACCAACTATAGATTAAGTTCGATGAAAGATAAGATTCAAAGTGTCCTGTAGCTTTTAAGCTGCGCTACTTCCGGTAGCAGGAAAATGCTGGTCTCCTTTACAGTAAGGAGTTTCTCGATTAGACTATATTGTCAAAAGACCATGATACAGCCTTATTCAAAATAACTACACATCCGGTCTAACTATATGTAAATGAGGGCTGGGGTGAGAGAGTATCATTAAACTTAAGGAGGATAAAGAGATGTTTTGGAAGGAGATAAAGAACGTGCGGAAGACAAGGGAACAAATGGGAACATCGGTAAAGGAGGCTAATGGGGAGGTGATAACAGATAGTGAAGGAGTGAGGAGATGAGGGAGTATTTTGAAGGTTTGTTGAATGTCTCTGATGATAGAGTGGCAGACATAGGGTGTTCTGGTCGAGGTGGTGTGCGAAGTGAGAGGGTCAGGGAGAATGATATGGTTAAGAGAGTAAAGGAAGTGAAAGCCTTGCGGAAGATGAAATCCGGCAAGGCAGCAGAGTGGATGGTACTGCTGTAGAATTTAATAAGAGAAAGGGGGTGACTGTGTTGTTGACTAGCTGGAAAGGATATTCATTGTATGTATGGCTCATGGTGAAGTGCCTGAGGATTAGCGGAATGCCTGTATAGACCATTATACAAAGGCAAAGGGGATAAAGGTGAGTGTTCAGACTACAGAGGCATGAGTTTGTTGAGTACTCCTAGAAAATTGGGAGGGTATTGATTGAGAGTGAAGACATGTACAGAACATCAGATTGGGGAAGAGCAGTGTGGTTTCAGAAGTGTTAGAAAATGTATGGCTCAGGTGTTTGCTTTGAAGAATGTATGTGAGAAATACTTAGAAAAACAGACGGATCTGTATGTGGCATTTACGGATCTGGAGAAGGCATATGATATGGTTGATAGAGATGTTTTATGGAAGGTCTTAAGAGTATATGGTGTGGGAGGTAAGTTGTTAGGAAACAATGAAAAGTCCATCAAGGGTGTAAGGCATGTGTGCGAGTAGGAAGACAAGAGAGATTGGTTCCCAGGGAACGTCTGTCTGCGGCAGGGGTGTGAGATGTCCCCATGGCTGTTTAATTTATGGATGGTGCGGTTAGGGAGGAAAATACAAGAGTTTTGGAGAGAGGGACGAGGATGCAGTCTGTTGTGGATGAGAGGGCGTGGGAAGCGAGTCAGTTGTTGTTTGCTTATGATACAGCGCTGGTGGCTGATTCGGGCGAGAAACTGCAGAAGCTGGTGACTGAGTTTGGAAAAGTGTGTGAAAGGAGAAAGTTTAGAGTAAATGTGAATAAGAGCAAGGTTATTAGGTTCAGTAGGGTTGAGGGATAAGTCACTTGGGAGGTAAGTTTAAATGGAGAAAAATTGGAGGAAGTAAAGTGTTTTAGACATCTGGGAGTGGACTTACCAGCGAATATAACCATGGAAGCGGAAGAGTCACAGGGTGGGGGAAGGGGGGGAGGGGACGAAGGTTCTGAGAGCGATGAGGAATGTGTGGAAGTCGAGAACATTATCTCGGAGAGCTAAAATGGGTATGTTTAAAGGAATAGTGGTTCCAACAATGTTATATGGTTGCGAGGCATGGGCTATAGATAGGGCTGTACGGAGGAGGGTGGATGTGTTGGAAATGAAATGTTTGAGGACAATATGTGGTGTGAGGTGGTTTGATCGGGTAAGTAAAGAAAGGGTAAGAGAGATGTGTGGTAATAAAAAGAGTGGTTGAGAGCGCAGAAGAGGGTGTTTTGAAACGGTTTGGTCACATGGAGAGAATGAGTGAGGAAAGATTGAGAAAGAGGATATATGTGTCAGAGGTGGAGGGAACAAGGAGTAACAAAAGACGGAGGTGTAAGGATGAAGCGAAAAAGTTTTTGAATGATCGGGGTCTGAACATACAGGAGGGGGAGAGGGGTGCAAAGAATAGAGTGAATTGGAATGATGTGATATACCGGGGTCGACGTGCTGTCAATGGAATGAACCAGGGCATGTGAAACGTCTGGGGTAAACCATGGAAAGGTCTATGGGGTTTGGATGTGGACAGGGAGCTGTGGTTTCGGTGCATTACATATGACAGCTAGAGACTCAGCGTGAACAAATGTGGCCTTTATGTCTGTTTTCCTAGCGTAACCTGCGAGTCCACGGGAAAATAAAACACGATAAGTTGCCTAGTGCACTTTCGTATAATAATCACATCATCAGGGGAGATACAAGGAAGAAATATAACAGTCACTTGATATACAAGGAAGAGACGTAGCTACGACGCCATTTGGTAAACAAGTGGCTACCCGTATGAGGGTCGGGTACGTTCTAGTCTGGCACATGCTTATCACAAATTCATTATGTGGACCAGAATACAGAATAGAGAATAGAAGAAGATACTGCCATCGTGCCGTTATTCTTGCTAACAATACTTACCAGAGATTATTATTTGATAGTTGATGATGTTCATGGGAGATTACCATGGGGGCCCATAGCCATGGTTTAAGTAAAACCCTTAATTTAGATATTAATAACCCAACTAAGACAAAGGACCATTAAGCATACTTTGACTACTCACTTCCCTGTAGGTGAAGGAAAAGTCAATAACTTTACGTTTAACACCTAAACAGAATGGCATAGGTACACATAACCTGACAATTAAATGTGCGTAAACACGTTCTATCTGGATGCGTAAACATGTAACGTCTGCAATCTTAATATCCAACTGGTTACAACACTTTTAACATCATCATTATATACGGGTCCGCGGACGTTTACTTGATATCAAATATCTTAAAGCTACTCACAGTATCAGAAACAATATGGTATGCATCCTAAAGCAAATGCCAATAGTAACTAAACATCTAATTCACAATGGCAAGGGACATCGTGTTCTCTGGTGGTAAAAGTTCACTTGTGTGACACATGATCTTAGCTGGATGTTCAGTAGCTGGGCTGGAGCCGGGTCTCTGGACGTGAGTGTGTCTGTAGCCAAGTAATGGTCCACACGTCCCCCACGTCAGGCTGGTCTGTCCTCGTGTTTCCTACGACGGCGCTGAGTCCAGCACGCCAGGAGGTGCTCACCTCACACAAGCTGCCCTCCTCACCTCACACAAGCTGCCCTCCTCACCTCACACAAGCTGCCCTCCTCACCTCACACAAGCTGCCCTCCTCACCTCACACAAGCTGCCCTCCTCACCTCACACAAGCTGCCCTCCTCACCTCACACAAGCTGACCTCCTCGCCTCACACAAGCTGCCCTCCTCACCTCACACAAGCTGCCCTCCTCACCTCACACAAGCTGCCCTCCTCACCTCACACAAGCTGCCCTCCTCGCCTCACACAAGCTGCCCTCCTCACCTCACACAAGCTGCCCTCCTCACCTCACACAAGCTGCCCTCCTCACCTCACACAAGCTGCCCTCCTCACCTCACACAAGCTGCCCTCCTCACCTCACACAAGCTGCCCTCCTCACCTCACACAAGCTGCCCTCCTCACCTCACACAAGCTGCCCTCCTCGCCTCACACAAGCTGCCCTCCTCACCTCACACAAGCTGCCCTCCTCACCTCACACAAGCTGCCCTCCTCACCTCACACAAGCTGCCCTCCTCACCTCACACAAGCTGACCTCCTCGCCTCACACAAGCTGCCCTCCTCACCTCACACAAGCTGCCCTCCTCACCTCACACAAGCTGCCCTCCTCACCTCACACAAGCTGCCCTCCTCGCCTCACACAAGCTGCCCTCCTCACCTCACACAAGCTGCCCTCCTCACCTCACACAAGCTGCCCTCCTCACCTCACACAAGCTGCCCTCCTCATCTCACACAAGCTGCCCTCCTCACCTCACACAAGCTGACCTCCTCGCCTCACACAAGCTGCCCTCCTCACCTCACACAAGCTGCCCTCCTCACCTCACACAAGCTGACCTCCTCGCCTCACACAAGCTGCCCTCCTCACCTCACACAAGCTGCCCTCCTCGCCTCACACAAGCTGCCCTCCTCACCTCACACAAGCTACCCTCCTCGCCTCACACAAGCTACCCTCCTCGCCTCACACAAGCTGCCCTCCTCACCTCACACAAGCTGCCCTCCTCACCTCACACAAGCTGCCCTCCTCACCTCACACAAGCTGCCCTCCTCGCCTCACACAAGCTGCCCTCCTCACCTCACACAAGCTGACCTCCTCGCCTCACACAAGCTGCCCTCCTCACCTCACACAAGCTGCCCTCCTCGCCTCACACAAGCTGACCCGTTGGAATCGACTCAATCAGCGTTTCTTGTAGACACAGTATTGACTCATTATCCTCACATGTTGAATGCAATACACCCGGGCTGGGTAACTGTATCCAAGTAGGTAGGGTCCTTAACTGACACACTGCGTCTCGCCTAATTACTCCCTGACCTGAAATCACGTTGGATTGCCCAGGCGATCATTTCAAATTCCCTGGTTAATTAATTCACTATGTCACTTTGTCACTTTTCCACACTCGATACATTTTCATGGTGACATCATCTGAAATGGCTATCACTGTATATTCGTACTCGAGCACCGTAAATAATAAACTTTTGCACTTGACGTAATTCTATATGAAACTGTTATGGACGAGGTCACGTCCCGTACAATATAATTTCTATAAATAACCTCCAGCTATAGTCATGATACATGTCAGGGGTTATTTTACATGCTAATTCCTTACATTATTCTTATATGATAATTTGCTCCTTACTAGCTAAACAATATTACAAGAGTACTCATTACTGGCATCTTCCTCCCCTTCTTCCTCTCCAGGGGAAGGGATGTGATGACGGGTCAGTAAGTGGGTGTCGACCCCTCGCAGTTGACCCTGGTCACCCATCGAAATCGTGGGGTTGCCAACATATGATCTCCCTAACAACGTATTTGTAGTCCAGATTTTATTGATGATGAGTTTGAGAAGATATATTCTATTGGATCTAAGTTAAAGTACCCTAGATCTTTCATTGATAAATCCCTTAAGTTAGCAAAGAAATCATTTTATAGAGTTGAGCCCAAACCTCCCATTGACACCAAGAATCTTTTAGTTCTTCCTTTTAATAATAATGTTACTTTACTTCCCATGTTGCTTAAATCCTTTAATGTAAATGTTGCCTTTAGCAACAATAATACTATAAAGAATATCTTAATCAGAAATTCACCAGAAAATTCTCCTGGGTGCATCTATAAAGTGCCATGTAGAGAATTGTGATAAGTTTTATGTTGGTCAGACTGGTAAGGATCTTTCAGTTAGACTTAAGCAACATAAATATAGTATAAGAACGGGACAAGATTCAAATGTCTTGTTTAATAATGTTAAAAACTATGATCATTGTATTGACTGGAGTAACGCCATCTCAGTTGTTAATTCTAACTCTATTACCAAGAGAAATATCATTGAATCTTCTATTATTAAATACACAAAGAATTATTATCTTAATATTAGTGATGGTCTGTACAAATTAGATAACTTTATTGTTGATAAAATTTGTAAAATGGTAAGTTTATGAACACTCGTTGTATGTTTTGGACAATCACATGTTTACCAAATGGCGTCGTAGCTTCGTCTCTTCGATGTATATCAACTGACTGTTATATTTCTCTCGTGTGTCTCCCCTGATGATGTGATTATTACACGAAAGTGCACTTGGGAACTTCTCGTCTTTCATTTTCCCCGTGGACTCATAGGAATATATATATATATATATATATATATATATATATATATATATATATATATATATATATATATACAGGTCTATGTTTGTTGAGTATTCCTGGTAAATTATATGGGAGGGTATTGATTGAGAGGGTGAAGGCATGTACAGAGCATCAGATTGGGGAAGAGCAGTGTGGTTTCAGAAGTGGTAGAGGATGTGTGGATCAGGTGTTTGCTGTGAAGAATGTATGTGAGAAATACTTAGAAAAGCAAATGGATTTGTATGTAGCATTTATGGATCTGGAGAAGGCATATGATAGAGTTGATAGAGATGCTGTGGAAGGTATTAAGAATATATGGTGTGGGAGGCAAGTTGTTAGAAACAGTGAAAAGTTTTTATCGAGGATGTAAGGCATGTGTACGTGTAGGAAGAGAGGAAAGTGATTGGTTCTCAGTGAATGTAGGTTTGCGGCAGGGGTGTGTGATGTCTCCATGGTTGTTTAATTTGTTTATGGATGGGGTTGTTAGGGAGGTGAATACAAGAGTTTTGGAAAGAGGGGCAAGTATGAAGTCTGTTGTGGATGAGAGAGCTTGGGAAGTGAGTCAGTTGTTGTTCGCTGATGATACAGCGCTGGTGGCTGATTCATGTGAGAAACTGCTGAAGCTGGTGACTGAGTTTGGTAAAGTGTGTGAAAGAAGAAGGTTAAGAGTAAATGTGAATAAGAGCAGGGTTATTAGGTACAGTAGGGTTGAGGGTCAAGTCAGTTGGGAGGTAAGTTTGAATTGAGAAAAACTGGAGGAAGTAAAGTGTTTTAGATATCTGGGAGTGTATGTGGCAGCGGATGGAACCATGGAAGCGGAAGTGGATCATAGGGTGGGGGAGGGGGCGAAAATCCTGGGAGCCTTGAAGAATGTGTGGAGGTCGAGAACATTATCTCGGAAAGCAAAAATGGGTATGTTTGAAGGAATAGTGGTTCCAACAATGTTGTATGGTTGCGAGGCGTGAGCTATGGATAGAGTTGTGCGCAGGAGGGTGGATGTGCTGGAAATGAGATGTTTGAGGACAATGTGTGGTGTGAGGTGGTTTGATCGAGTAAGTAATAATATAGTAAGAGAGATGTGTGGAAATAAAAAGAGCGTGGTTGAGAGAGCAGAAGAGGGTGTTTTGAAATGGTTTGGGCACATGGAGAGAATGAGTGAGGAAAGATTGACCAAGAGGATATATGTGTCGGAGGTGGAGAGAACGAGGAGAAGTGGAAGACCAAATTGGAGGTGGAAAGATGGAGTGAAAAAGATTTTGAGTGATCGGGGCCTGAACATGCAGGAGGGTGAAAGGAGGGCAAGGAATAAAGTGAATTGGATCGATATGGTATACCGGGGTTGACGTGCTGTCAGTGGATTGAATCAGGGCATGTGAAGCGTCCGGGGTAAACCATGGAAAATTGTGTGGAGCCTGGATGTGGAAAGGGAGCTGTGGTTTCGGGCATTATTGCATGACAGCTAGAGACTGAGTGTGAACGAATGGGGCCTTTGTTGTCTTTTCCTAGCGCTACCTCGCACACATGAGGGGGGAGAGGGATGGTATTCCATGTGTGGCGAGGTGGCGATGGGAATGAATAAAGGCAGACAGTGTGAATTGTGTGCATGGGTATATATGTATGTGTCTGTGTGTGTATATATATGTGTACATTGAGATGTATAGGTATGTATATTTGCGTGTGTGTATATTTGCGTGTATGTATATTTGCGTGTGTGTATATACATGTGTATATACATACACATGTATATACACATGTATATACATGTGTATGGGGGTGGGTTGGGCCATTTCTTTCGTCTGTTTCCTTGCGCTACCTCGCAAACGCGGGAGACAGCGACAAAGCAAAATAAAATAAATAAATATAAATAAATGAATATATATATATATATATATATATATATATATATATATATATATATATATAGATAGATAGATAGATAGATAGATAGATAGATAGATAGATAGATAGATATAGATATATATGGAGGAAGTAAAGTGTTTTAGATATCTAGGAGTGGATCTGGCAGCGGACGGAACCATGGAAGCGGAAGTGAATCATAGGGTGGGGGAGGGGGCGAAAATTCTGGGAGCCTTGAAGAATGTGTGGAAGTCGAGAACATTATCTCGGAAAGCAATAATGGGTATGTTTGAAGGAATAGTGGTTCCAACAATGTTGTATGGTTGCGAGGCGTGGGCTATGGATAGAGTTGTGCGCAGGAGGATGGATGTGCTGGAAATGAGATGTTTGAGGACAATGTGTGGTGTGAGGTGGTTTGATCGAGTAAGTAACGTAAGGGTAAGAGAGATGTGTGGAAATAAAAAGAGCGTGGTTGAGAGAGCAGAAGAGGGTGTTTTGAAATGGTTTGGGCACATGGAGAGAATGAGTGAGGAAAGATTGACCAAGAGGATATATGTGTCGGAGGTGGAGGGAACGAGGAGAAGTGGGAGACCAAATTGGAGGTGGAAAGATGGAGTGAAAAAGATTTTGTGTGATCGGGGCCTGAACATGCAGGAGGGTGAAAGGAGGGCAAGGAATAGAGTGAATTGGATCGATGTGGTATACCGGGGTTGACGTGCTGTCAGTGGATTGAATCAGGGCATGTGAAGCGTCTGGGGTAAACTATGGAAAGCTGTGTAGGTATGTATATGTGCGTGTGTGGACGTATGTATATACATGTGTATGGGGGTGTGTTGGGCCATTTCTTTCGTTTGTTTCCGTGCGCTACCTCGCAAACGCGGGAGACAGCGACAAAGCAAGAAAAAAAAAAAAAAAAAAAAAAAAAATATATATATATATATATATATATATATATATATATATATATATATATATATTACCAAAATTATATTCGAAATCAAAATAAAGCAATTCTAGAAGCGACACCAGCAACTTACCCACTGGTACCTGCCGAAGGCGCCAATATGGGTGAGGATACTCTCGAAGTCGTGGAACACCATCGTGGTGGTGGCCGCCGCTAACTGTGTGTGTTCGATCCAGCGGTGAGTGAGGGAGGACCCCGCCGCCAGCACAGGGTGGAGGAAGGAAACCCTTCGCTGACCGTGTGGGTGACGACAACACTTCTGGACGATGGGGCTTTATAAAGATGATGTCGTCTGGCCTCAGGGTCATCTGTAGTGATGATGGAGAGTCAGAAAATAACACCTGATTAAATGCAAGAGATTTAGCGGCCGGGCGGCCGTGACACATCTTAAATGGCAGTAATAAATTCCGCACATTACTAGACACACACTGAAGACGTAACGAGATTTCCTCAGTGGGTAAACGCAGTGTTTAACGTGTATCTGCCACCACAGAATGGAATGGCAGGAGATGCTGGCCTTCAGCAGAAGTGGGGAGGGAGGTGAACAGTGTCAGCTGTCATCTTCGCTGCTTCGTAACAGTTCAGGAGGTGTTGTAAGCTGCAGGGGACGAGGTCGGCCCAGCCTAGCCCCCACACCTGGTATGGTCGAGCCCCCGTGGGGGACACATGGATCATCTCCTGCTGGTGCTTAACGAAGGAAATTAATGATACATATAAGATCGTGTGATGATAAAAGACTGAATGAGCCAAGTAATGGAACACAACCTTCAATGTTCTTACATCATCTTACAACAGAGTAGGACAACACCACACGAGGGAACGGCATGAATGTAGCAACAGTTAAACAGGAGGAAGCAAACGGGTGACAGATGAATGGTGCAACGTCTTCAGGCATTATTGGGTTGTGTAATAAGCAAAATTTACGGCAAGGTTGTGTTTGCCTACCTAAAAATCAGTCGTTCATTTGTTTAGTTACCTTAGCTCTCCTCGTTAAATACTTCTGAATGCCCTTAAACCTGTTTGGTTCGTGACTTTCCCCACACAACTTTACCCACCTGGCTTCTTGTATTTACATAAACATATATATAAAGTTTACCACCACAAAAGTTATTGTCGTGGTAACCCTCACGATCTCTCTCTCTCTCTCTCTCTCTCTCTCTCTCTCTCTCTCTCTCTCTCCAGAAATGTTCTCTGATATTGTTCTTCAAATCACAGTTCCTCGTTTCCCATGACCCATGTATCTTTGACCATGAGTCTGACCTTGTGTATCTCTCTCCCTATTGGACCACCTTCAAGCAGTAGTCCTCATTGTCAGCTGGCCAATGACATGTTGGCTCAAATTTATTACATTCCATCAAAGTCATTTCTCTCCAGTTGTGGAGTATTAAAGAATTTTTTGCATCTAGTTTTCGCAGTATTTCCCATAATTTTTTGCACGTGACTCTATTTTTTTTTGGCCTGGCGACCTTCAGAGCGGAAACATAGTTCCAGTGTTGCTTCATTTAATCCAATAAATTTCACTTAAATTTAGCTAATCGGTAAATTTCGATATTTCTTACGTTGATAGAAGAAGATGGGAGGCACAACTTCACACGCAAATGTAATTTCACTGCAAAATTAGGCAAGGTAAGAAAAGCAATTTTTTTGACTATCAACAACGAGCCAGCTTCATGAATGACCCTGGAATTTTCACTATTGATTCTTGGCTTAGAAATTAAGTTCACAAAAACTGAGGCTACCCTGATGATGCTTTTGTATAATTGAGGCTACCATGATGATGCTTTTGTATAATTGAGGCTACCATGATGATGCTTTTGTATAATTGAGGCTACCATGATGATGCTTTTGTATAATCATACACAAATGACAGAAATATGATCCCCTTGCATTCTTCAACTGGACCTCATTACAAAAATCGAAAGAGGAAGAAAACAATTAGTATTCACGTGGCATCTACCGTGATGTTCACTCATATCATGGACGAGTTCTTCCACATTCAACGTTTATGTTGCTGGAACACATCATGCTGAGGAGACACACACGGCTCCTTTCTCCAGTCCTGTTCGTCACAAGAACTGACAATCCTCGCTCACACACTCTGGCATATGGTTGGAAAAGGGAAACAAGACTTTGCAGCCTCGCTAGTCACAATAGACTTATCCTTGAGTTAAGGCCAGACTTTAAAGTACAAGAGGCTTCCAAAATGTTGCTTCTGTACCTGATTTTCCTCAAGATCTTCTATACTAGTTGACAAAGTTCGACATTTTCAGGCAAACGTCTGTCCAATTCCTGCTGAAGCTTCTTCAAATGATTTTGAAAAACCATTTTAACGTCAGCAAGGTCTATTTCTGATTAATTTTCCAGCACTGCTGCACTCACTCACTTCTGGAAAAGCAGTCTTTGTTCCCCTGGCGAATCCTTCTCTCCAAAGTGCAAGTTTTTTCCTAAATGAGGCAATTTCTTTTCACTAATGTCCATCCTAGTTTGATTTCGGCCTTGTATATCTAAGTTCAATTCATTCAGGAGCCTGAAGATGTCGGCAACATAAGCTAGCTTTACCAGCCGAGCAGGATCTTTGAAACAGCCAGCCAGCTTATCTTTCTTCTCTTACTAACTTTTATTTCAGTTTTTAGTTCAATAACTCGTCAAAAGAACGCGCCCTCAAGACAGCCAGAAGACATTAGAATTAGTCCTGGTGATGTGACCCCATCTCTTCACACAATTAATGGTAAATAGTTGAGTTCACATCACTGGGGCCTTGATGATAATATTCACAATTTCGAGAACATCATCCAAGAGCCACATGGAGTTCCAAGGTGGAGACGCTTAGACGAAGTCTTCCCGATGTACGAAACATTTGATGAATCATTATGAACATCAGGATTTTTTCTTCTGAGTCACCAAACCTACATGACTCTCCCATCACAGATGAAGCTCCAGCAGTAGACACAGCCAAACAATTTAACCCGTCCATGTTGTGCTTCTTCAACAAGTTGTCCATCATAACAAAGATGTCTCCTACAGTTATGGTTGTGGGCAAGACAGTACAGAAGAGAAAAATTCCTCCAGAATTCCGTCATCTCCTCTATATATACCTCACAAAAACTACTGAGTTAAGGTTCCTCAGCAATGTGTACACAGATTCATCTATCTGTAATTAAAATTTTCCTGCTTTTCTTCCAGCGACGCAGTTAGTTCATCCAAAATATCTGATAACATGAGATCAATTCAACGTTTGTTCTTGGGAAGGTGGCACTCATTCAACCTTCTTAACAACATCTGATCCACAAGTAGTGTTCACCATGGCTCTTGCTGCTGGTTTGACCCGCTCCATCTCAATGTTATAAGGCTTTATGCATCTTGCAATACGCAATGCCACTTGTACGGACGCCAAGGAAGGTTTCTTTAAGCCTGAAGGAGAGCATCAATCCAACATGGTTTTACCTGTTCTTCCTTGTCCTTCCCATAACTTAGTGGCTCCTCAACAAAGTTAGTATATATATTACATACGTGGCTTAATATACATTATTTGCTTATTTTTCGAATTAAGTTGGAAGACAGATCGACATTCCACGAAGACTAATTGAAATACAAATACGAAGACGAAAACTGAATACGACTACTCCATGACTCCTCCATCTGTGCATGATGCATGGTTCTCTGGCACATCCTAGTCGCACACACTCACAAACGCTCACTTGTACAATTAATAACTTTAATTGTACAACACATTCAGGAAGAAATTACCAACCTTATCACAACAGGCTCAACAATAAAGCTTAGCAAGTTCCCAAGCTTAAGCTGTTTCCCTTTATCATTAGACTATTAAACAACTATTCTAGTCATGAAGCAGGTTAGCCATGACAGTAAATAGAAATGAAAATAGACGAAGAAGCAAACAAAATTTCAGTGACGCTTTATTATCCAAAATTGTGATGTAAATGTATTTTTACACCATTTTGTAAATCTAAAATTGCTCTACTCTTTATGTATTCTTTGTCAAGCCATCTCACGACCCTAAGGTACATCCATATGAGCCTCGCTTGGGTCAGGACGATCCTGGGTTTGGGAAAACACTGCTCTACGGTCAGCAGCTGAGCACTTCACTCTCCCTGCACATCACCTGTCCTGATCTGATATCATGATCATGACAACAGACGTCCCCTGCTATACACAGGAAGAAATAGTTCCATAAGACACGTCCCTGTTTACCATGAGTCTTAATTTCCTGTCAAACGTATTTTTCAACCGCTTTCCAACCTTACTGTTTGCTAACTTTCTGTTGCGTTGGTTTCCATTAGCTTGTGGTCGGAAGGCAACTAACGAGTCACTTAAAGACTTTGAACAGTGGCATAGAGATCTTTGTGGACTTTACCATCACATCATCCGGACACCACAGGATAATACATACTGAGCTACGGAACACAGATGGAATAATGGCTCACCCAGACCAGCATGTACTTACTACGTATCTCCACAACCCCAGATCACAACCTGCAAGCACACTGGATGTTCAGTCCTTCCCAAGGACCAAAACACCAGCCATTCTAGACATCATAGACGCCAGACACACGACACTCATTCCACACACCAATAACATCAACACAAAAGGCAACACAAAGTAAAATGACCCTCAGAATATTAAGTGGCACCAGACTTGGACAAGAAATCTCTCAGCAACCTGTCCAAACAATTCGTCCGCTCCAGTTTAAAGTATGCCTCACCATCTGGTTTTCCACCTTCTCCAAAGCAAGTACAACCAAGCTACAAACCACACGAAACACTGCACTTGGAACCATCCCTGGCTGCCTCGCAGGAGCCACAAACACTCGACACCTTCAAAGAAACAAGAAGAAAGTTTTTTCCCAGTACAGTCCCGCCCTAGCATTACCGCCATCCAGTTCTATGCACCATCCTATAATTAACCATCAATCCTGTGATAGAAATAAGAGCCTTACCCTTGTCTCACACTTCAGTAGCTTCTACTGGCACATCCTTGCCCCACAGACCAAACCAAATATAATAACAGAGAACATATGTACAATTCTCTCTATATTTCAATTAGGGTCCAGCCTTGATGTGGACTTTGTCCGTGACTGGAACCTTCAACACTGAACCAATGAAAAAATAATAACCCGACAACCACTAAACAACCAAATTCCCAACTGTCCAACCTCACTACACTACACTACACTCCCTACACAAACACGGGTACACTCTGGGTATCACTCATTACCACAATACCACAATCGCCGCTTCAGCACGTCCCAAAGGTCCAGCCTGCCCATGAGGTAACTACCATCATTCTAACAACCTCTCAAACAAGCAGACGCAAGCAGGTGACTGAACGACCAGACAGGGAGTGGGTGGGATGTCCATCTTACGTACAGTAGCTGACCTCTACTCCTCCTCCTCCTTTTGATCCCAGTGGTCATGTGACCTCCACCCACACCACAGGAAGGAGGCCAAGGGGGGGGGGGGGTTAGGTGGGGGTGACGTCACTGATAGGTCAAGCCAGCCCCCCCCCCTTGACTATAGTGATGACGTCACATAATTACAGGCAAGTGTAGCAGGGGTCACAGTCCGGGCTATACGTTTCAGTGGCGGAAAAATGCTGGTTTTCACAAGTTTCTGCTAAACGAATGGTTGTATTACTATGATATTTCAGCACACTGTCCTTAACACCCGGGTCTAATTTATGGCTTGACATACCCCATTGCTATATGTTATGTGAGGAGTTGACTGAGTGATATCAAGTCTACGCCACAGTCATCATATCGAAGGCGTTATAGAGAATAGGACGAGTGTGGGACACTCGTCTAACCCTCCCTCAACACCTCCAACACCCCCCATGCCACTCCTCTCCTCCCCCACTAACCCAATATCGCACTATCTCCCTCCCCATTTCCGTCTTCACCCCCCCATATTTACACCATCCATTGTCAATATTTGATTTTGTCGTATTCTAATTACCTACATAAATAATAGGTATGACAGTATGTGTACATACACACAATACAGTTAATCCCGTTGTTAATACTCAACATGTCGACAGCGACCAGAAGGATGAAGTCAGTTTTGGTTTTGGATAACCAAATGCAATCATTTATGGTTACTTCATGTGTTCTTTACGTTTTTAGATAAGAAATATATGCCTTAATGTAATATCCACAGTCCCCCATATCCCCTCTATGAGGTATGTGGTACCCCCATCCCAAGGATAGAACTCAGCGACCACCGAGACGCGGTCATCATCAACACAATGTTGTCCTTCTGCCTCCGTGGATGCAGGACAGAGTTTGGTCTTCGTCTTGTCACGGTGTACGAACGTGAATGCACCCGCGGTAGAACGTATACATAAATGAATAGAAGCGTAGACAATACATTCTGGTTCGAACATACATTATTCCATTTATATACATATGAAATATGAAAGTAAAGCAGACTGTATTGTGTCGCAATGTCATATTAATGATCATAGTGAGGTGAGACGAAATATGTAACGCAGCATTAATTTTTATGCACACAGGCCATACGAGCGAGTTGTGCACATCGTGGACATGACTGAGTCAAGAGTGAGGGACATAGTCAACACCACCACCACCACAGCCTCCTCCCCTCCCACACCACCACCACCGACATCAGGTGTTTGTGATAACTTTACCCTCGGTGCAATACGGCGCCACATCCACAAGAAGTTTTCGGAAAAACAATATTCAACACCGAGTCATACCAGCCGACCTGAACACATGGTATCCTCCCGGAGGATACCTTTGACACAACAGTTTAGCAGATCCTGCACACCGTGGGATTTCAATATAGAGTGTCACAGCGAAAGATGAATGTGAGGAGGGAATCGCTGGACGCTGTGTGTGTCGTCGGATTGACGCTCTCCGGTCTCTACAGCGCCACCGAGAGGAGGGAAGGAAGGTGGTATATGTGGATGAGACGTGGTTTACCACCAGGATGGGCCACAGTAGGGAGTGGTTAGATACCACACAGGCTCCAAGCAACACCACATACAGTCGTCAGGTAACACCACCTGGTGAAGGGGAGCGATCTGTAGTGGTCCCAGGTGGCAGGGACGAAGGCTTTGTTGACTGCTCATACCTGCGCTACCCAACCAAGACCAACCAGGGTGATTATCATGGAGAAATGAATGCCAAACTGTTCCTGCGATGGCTAACAACGCAGCTCCTTCCGTCACTGCCAGAGCCATCGGTACTTGTGCTAGACAATGCATCATACCACAGCCAGCTGACGGAGGAGAGTCGACGCCCTACCACAACCACCAGGAAGGCGGACCTCATCATCAGGTGGCTGGAGCAGCAGCGAAAGATGTCCATCCCACCTGCTGCCACTCGCCCTGAGCTGCTGGTCCTCTGCCAGCAGAAGCGTCCACAGCCCCAGTATAAGATCGACAACACCATCCGTATGTGGAGTCACGAGTCATACGGTTGCCACCCCGAGCTCAGCGCCATGGAGCAAGTGTGGGGGTTTATGAAGCGTCATGTGCGCTCCACACTCCAGCGGTTTACCCGGACGGACCAACAGGCACGATTGGAAGAAGCCAGGCAATTGGTACACAAGGACGTTTGGGCGGGAGCTGTTCAGCACTCCCGTCAATTTGAAGAAGAGTACTGGAGGAGTGACAACATACACGAGGGAGTCGAACCCGGTATTATTAACATGGCCAGTGATGATGACGACGATGACGTTTTCTTTGATACGGATTACCAATAAATTTGGTTTTCTCATGTTGTCATCATTTTATTTCCTACAGCATTATAATAAATATATATATATATATATATATATATATATATATATATATATATATATATATATAGTAATGACTACTAAGCATAATATATATATATATATATATATATATATATATATATATATATATATATATATATATATATATATATATATATATAATATATATATATATATATATATATATATATATATATATAGAGGGCGAAAATATATGCAGATTATAATTTCGTGATTAATGGCAGTACATCGTGTTCACTTGGTTGACCATAAGGGCTGTAAAATCGACCTTCTACATACTACATGCAAATATGCTGGTGTACAGTAATAATCAACGTGAAATTGTACCATGCTGTTAGTTAATAATCATACCTATATATATATACACCTACATAACATTCTAATTATATACTAAAGTTATGAGAAAATAGGGAGGGACACAAGGTTGGGTGATGAGGAGTTAGGAGGAGAAGAGAAGGGATAACGAGGGCGAGAAGGGGGGGAATTGGGAGGGTGTTGGGGGGCCACACTTTCCCTCAAAAGCGTCAATATGACAACTCGACTTTGTATTTTTTTTTCACGAGTAAACTCCTCACATAACACATATAGCAATGTGGTATGTCAGCCATACATTTAGCCCGGGTGTTAAAGATAGTGTGATGAAATATCATAATGATACAATGAATCGTTTGAGATATTTGCGAAAAAAAAACAGCGCTTGTCCGCCACTAAAACGTAAAGTCCCTAACGCGTCGCCACACATGCACTGCTCCCGTAACCCAGCCTAGCCCAGCCCCACTCGACTTTGTCTCCCAACAGCAGTTACTCAGGACTTACCGGGTTCCTCCACCTGTACAGTAGGAGCGGTTCTCCGGGGGGTCGGACGTCCGCGTATACCACGTGACGATGGCCAGAAGAAGAGTAGCTTGGATGGCCCGCCCACCGTCCCACACAATGCGAGTTGCCAACTTAAAATTTCACATGTCGCTAAATTCACTCGCGAAAAGCGCTAAAACAGCGTTAAAGTTACTAACATGAGAAAAAAAAAAAGGGAAAAAATGTTCGAATTATTTCTGCTCTTTGACGTGCCAGATTATCAATAACAAGTATGACTGATTTAACACTAAAACACTCACCACTATTCCAGTCTGCTAATTCCCAGATCGCGTTCTCTTCGTCCTCGGTGTCTTGGGGCTGTGGTGGTTTGTGTGAGGGTCTTGCTGGTTACGGTTGTGATGACTCGTATGCTTTCAATGACCCAATGTTTTCAATACTTCCCTAGGCAGTTTATAATCATATCAGTAGCTTCCATTTCTTCTTAGTCCATACTTGATAGTGTTGCATTTAAGCTTTTAATAGTCTGTTTCGAGGCTTGGATTTCACAAAGTTCATATGACTTAAGTTCCAGAGATGTCACTGAAGGGGGTTTTCTCCTTTGCATCCCTGGATGAGGATGCAACCCAGAGTGCTAGGGTGCCATTGTTGTTTCCACAATACATGAGGAAGCTTCCTCCACTGGAACTCGACGCGTTATCAGTAAACATCTTTGCTAATTCCAGTATTCCAGGCTTTATGGGTTGCAGGCATTCACTTGCACTCAGGGATGACATCAACTGTAACACTTGGACATTGTCTTGGCAAACGTTGACGAAGCGGGTTTCACCAACTCCACTACAGATGCATGCACCTTCCTTTAATTTTCTGCATGGGATGAGGACCTTAGAACTTATGGAATCAGTAAGCTGAATAAGGTCACTTAGCAGTTTGTTTGGATCTTATACCTCCACTTCAAATTTCTTATTTACATGATGAACTTTTCCAAGAATATGCTTCAGAAATATCAGGAAATGCATTATTTATCATGTCACAAAACGTCTTAGATGCATCCCCCAAATAATTTTCGCCACCATCACATATGAATGAGAAATGGAGTCTCAATTATATAAAAGGAAAAGACTGACCTCATCACAAAACTAGACTGGCAGCTCATGCTGTTGACAGCTCCCAAAAATTGGCAGCCTTGAACTGTTGCCTCTTCTCCAAGGTGGTAATCTTCATTTGATTATATCACTGAACTAAAATCATACAAAAATTGCATAATTTCAATCTTAAACGTTCAAATACTGTCTTCATCTTTTCCTGGCACTACCTTGCTGATGAGGAAATGGTGGACAAGTAAGGAAGAAAAATAATATTGTACCATTTATTTATTTCATTTACTATATTTAACTGCTGCTTCCCGCGCCAGCAAGGTAGCACCAGAAAACGGACGAAGAAAGACCCATCCACCCATATTCACAAATATATACGTACACACTCATACACGTACATATACATACATATTAACATATATGTACACATACAGACATATACAAATAAACACATGTACATATTCATACTCGTTTGCCTTCATCTATTCCTGGAGCCATACCGCCCCACAGGAAACACCATCGCCACCCCTTGCATTTGCTAGGTAACACCAAGAAAACAGAAAAAAGGCCACATTCATTCACACTCAGTCTCTAGTTGTCATGTGTAATACACCGAAACCACAGCTCCCTATCCACATCCAGGCCCTAAAGACCTTTCCATGGTTTACCCAAGAAGTTTCACATGCCCTGGCTCAGTCCATCGACAGCACGTCAAAATATCAGTGTGGGGCAAAAGAAACACCTTTAGCCATCGAGCTATCAATATATAGTACTGTACTTCAGTTAACAAGTGGAACAATGAAATATTATATGCTCTGGAAATAATTAATAGAGTGAAAGGAGTGCACAGGATACAGTGCACTGGAATGATGTGGTATACAGTGGTTGACATGGTCTTAATGGACCAAATCAGAGTATGCGATGTGGCCAGAGTATACCATGGAAAGGTCTGTGGGGCCTGATTGTGGATACGGAGATAACATTTCAGTGCAATACACATGATGGTTGCGAAAAAAAGATCTAATTCAAGTTAATGTGGCTTTTCTTTGTCTGTTCCTGGCACAACCTTGCTTATGTGTGAAAAGGTGATTAAGTATGGAAAAAATTTTGTTGAACACACCTGGTAAGTTCCTTGGAATAGTGAGTGATGAGATGGTGGTGGCATGCATAGAGCCTGGAGATGTACAGTGTAATTTCAAGGGAGGAGTGGTGGAGGATGTGCAGGTCAAATGCTTTCTTTGATGATGAGGTTGATAGCATGACTTTGTGGAAGGTGTGACAAAATTATGGTGAAGGAGGAAAGCAGCTAGAAGCAGTGAGGAGTTTTTATTGAGAAAGTGAGATGTGTGAACACTAGAAGCAGTGAGGAGTTTTTATTGAGAAAGTGAGATGTGTGAACAAGTAGCAAGAAAGGAAGGTAAGTGGTTCCAGGTGAAAATTGGTATGCAGTAAGGGGTGTCTTAAATCACTATGGTTGTTTAATTTGTTTATGGCTGGGGTGGTGAGGGTGTGAATGCAGTGATTTTGGAGAGAGGACCAGGTCTGCAGTCCATCAGGGGTGGGGTGAATTAGGTGAGTAAGTTATTACCTGCTGATGACTTGGTGCTGGTGGCAGTCTGGCAGGGTGTATGAGATGAGAGTTGAGAAGAAAAGTAAATAAAAGCAAGGTTATTAGAGGGATATGTTAATTGGGGTGTGAGTTTGAATTGAGAAAACTTGGAGGAAGTAGAATGTTTTAGATATCTCAGAGTGGATACTGCACCAAATGGAACCATAGGAGCTATGAATGATAGGGTTGTGATCCTGGAAGTATTAAGGAATATGTATAAAAACAAAGGTCGCTGTCTGTGATGGTGAAAATGGTTATGTTTGAAGGTTTAGCAGCCACAGCAGTGTTGTATGGATGCCAGTTGTGTGCTCCAGATGAGAATGTAAGGAGGAGGGAATGAATGTACTCTAAACCAAATGTTTGAGGATATTACCTTGTGAGAGAAGAATTGATCGAGAAAAAAATGATAGGGTAAAAGAAGTGTGGTAATAAGAAGATCGTGGTTGAGAGACTTGAAGAGAGTGTGCTGAAACAGTTTAGGCATATGGAGAAAATGAGTGAGGAAGCTGACAAAGAGGGTATATGTCTCAGCAGTGGCGGACAAGGAAAAAGGCTGGGCCAAATTAAGATGGAAGGATAGTGAAAAAGGTTGAGTGAATGCTGCCTGAACATGTAAGAAGGTGTAAGATGTGCACAGGACATAGTGAATCAAAGTGATGCATTAAATAGTGGGGGGTGATGTGCTGTAAATAGACTGAAACAGAGCATATGAAGCTGTCAGGGAAAGCAACAAAAAAATCTGTGGGGCTTGGTTGCACTTTCGGTGCATTATACATGATAGCTAGAGGATGAATGTGAGTGAATGAAGCCTTTCTTTGTTCCTGGTGGTACCTTGTTAATACAGGAAATAGAAAATAAGCCTGCTGTTAACAGAAATTTGTGGTATGAAATGGTCATGTCGGAAGGTTTTCAAAGGATCACGTCACTGGTAGACTTCATTAGTAATTTTGTTAGAGATAAAACTATTATAATAAAGCTCTCAAGATAAAGTTTATTATAAAACACTATATACAAGGATATATCTGGATACACAATATTTTAACAACTTCTAGTTAAAAGACTCATATACTGTAATAAAAATATATCAGTGGTGACATTACCATCTCTGTATTCACCAAACCAGTTATAACAATGTCATGACCCATCATGTGCCTTTATGTTTATGTTAACAATAATGCCCATGCTCATTATCCCAAAAGGCCACTTTAATCATTAGGATACCATCCCTGATTGTTACTGTCACAATACTTCCCAATCTGAAGTTTCAGAGCTTATGGAGAGTGTCTGACTCCGAGTAAATGCTTCAGCTGGCAAGTCTGAATCCTGATACACTTCATGTTGGCAGATGTTTCCATCACTGTTTAGACCCCACAAACAGTTATCAGTAGTTACTGAAATGAGAAAAAATAATGATGCAACAACTAAAATTATAGGATTACTATGACTTACAAAATAATTATGAACAATATACAACAAAGAATGTTATAACACTGGTTCTGCTGAAAGACCTTCCTAAGCCAAGATGGTCCATTCTTTATTCTTTTAACCCAACCATCCCTAAAGGATAAAGGGCTACAAAGCATATAGTTATGAAATTTTTTTTTTTTTTTTTTTTTTTTTTTTTTTTTCCAAAAGAAGGAACAGAGAAGAGGGCCAGGTGAGGATATTTCCTCAAAGGCCCAGTCCTCTGTTCTTAACGCTACCTCGCTATCGCGGGAAATGGCGAATAGTATGAAAAAAAAAAAAAAAAAAAAAAAAAAAAAAAAAAAAATATATATATATATATATATATATATATATATGTATATATATATACGTATTCCCTGCGTGTCGTAGAAGGCGACTAAAAGGGGAGGGAGCGGGGGGCTGGAAATCCTCCCCTCTCACTTTTTTTTTTTTTTTTTTTTTTTTTTTTTTTTTTTTTTCCAAAAGAGGGAACAGAGAAGGGGCCCAGGTGAGGATATTCCCTCAAGGGCCCAGTCCTCTGTTCTCAACGCTACCTCGCTAATGCGGGAAATGGCGAATAGTATGAAAGAAAAGAAAAAAAGACTTTACAATACAAAGCCAACATATAACTGGAGAAGTGGAAGACCAAATTGGAGGTGGAAGGATGGAGTGAAAAAGATTTTGAGTGATTGGGGCCTGAACATACAGGAGGGTGAAAGGAGTGCAAGGAATAGAGTGAATTGGAACGATGTGGTATACCGGGGTCGACGTGCTGTCAATGGATTGAATCAGGGCATGTACATCATGGAAAGTTTTGTGCGGCCTGGATGTGGAAAGGCAGCTGTGGTTTCAGTGCATTACACATGACAGCTAGACTGAGTGTAAATTAATGTGGCCTTTTGTCTTTTCCTAGCGCTACCTCGCGAAGGGGAGGGGGTTGCTATTTCATGTGTGGCAGGGTGGTGACAGGAATGAATAAAGGCAGCAAGTATGAATATGTACATGTGTATATATATGTACATATCTGTGTATGTTTATGATGAAATGTATAGGTATGTATATATGCGTGTGTGGGCGTGTATGTATATGCATGTGTATGTGGGAGGGTTGGGCCATTCTTTGGTCTGTTTCCTTGCGCTACCTCGCTAACACAGGAGACAGCAACAAAGTATAATAAATAAATAAATATAAAATAAAATGAGTGATTGGTGTCTTTTTGAAATAATTACCACCATAGGCATACGGGCCAGTAGTAAGGCAGGAAAGCAACTGCTTTCCCAAAATCCAAGTAGACAGAGTTGTTCAGGCAAACTGTTTCCTCAGATTCAGACAAAGTATGTAACCAGTGTGTGTGAGTGCGTGTGTGGTGTGTTTAATCCAGACATTTCACATGCCCTAATTCAATCCATTGACAGCACATCAACCCTGGTATACCACATCATTCCAATTCACTCTATTCCTTGCATGCCCCTCACCTTCCTGTATGTTCAGGCTCCAATCACTCAAAATCTTTTTCACTCCATCCTTCCACCTCCAATTTGGTCTCCTGCTTCTTCTTGTTCCCTTCACCTCTGACACATATATCCTCTGACAATCTTTCCTCACTCATTCTCCCCATATGTCCAAACCATTTCAACATACCCTCTTCTGCTCTCTGAACCACACTTTTTATTTCCACAAATCTCTCTTACCCTTGCATTACTTAATCAAACCACCTCACATCATATATTGTCCTCAAAGATTTAATTTCCAACACATCCAACCTCCTCCGTACAACCCTATCTATAGCCTATGCCTCGTAACCATATAACATTGTTGGAACTACTATTCGTTCAAGTATACCCATTTTTGTTCTCCGCGATAATGTTCTCTCCTTCCACACATTTATTGCTCCCAAAACCTTCAACTCCTCCCCCCCCATGACTCACTTATGCTTCCATGGTTCCACTCAATGCTAAGTCCACTCACAGATATATAACACACTTTACTTCCTCCAATTTTTCTCCATTCAAACTTACATCCCCATTTAACTTGTCCCTCAACCCTACTGAACCTAATAATCTTGCTCTTATTCACATTTACTCTCAACTTTCTCCTTTCACACACTTTTCCAAGCTCAGACACCAACTTCTGCAGTTTCTCACTTGAATCAGCCACCAGTGCTGATCGATGAACAACAACTGACACTTCCCAGGCACTCTCATCCCCAACAGACTGCATACTCGCCCACCTCTCCAAAACTCTTGCATTTACCTCCCTAACCACCCCATCCATAAACAAATTAAACAACCAAGGGGACATCACACACCCCTGCCACAGACTGAACTTCACTGGGAACCAATCACTCTCCTCTCTTCCCACTTGTACACAAACCTTACATCCTTAGTAAATTTCCACTGCTTCTAGTAAATTACCTCCCACACCATATACGTACTATTAAGACCTTCCGAAAAGCATCTCTATCATCCCTATCATATGCCTTCTCCAGATCCATAAGTTCTTACATACAAATCCCTGTTTTTCTAAGTATTTCTCACACACATTCTTCAAAACAAACGCCTGACCCCATATCTACTACCACTTCTGAAACCACATTGCTCCTCCCCGATCTGATGCTCTGTACATGCTTTCACCTTCTCAATCAATACCCTCCCATACAATTTCCCAGGAATACTCAACAGACTTATGCCTCTGTAGTTTGAACACTCACTCACTCACTGACATGGGGAACAGCGATTACATATAATAAATAATAAATAAATATGTTTTTTTTTTTACAGACATATTCGCCATTTCCCACATTAAAGAGGCAATGTTAAGAAAAGAGGACTGAGCCTTAGAGGGAATATCCTCACTTGGCCCCCTTCTGTTTCCTCCTTTGGAAAATTAAGAAACGAGTGGGGAGGATTTCCAGCCCCTTACTTCTTCCCCTTTTAGTCGCATTCTATAACAATATATATATTCATTCATACTTTTTGTTGTTTCCTACACAGCAAGGTAGTGCTGTTGTTTCCTACATAACAAGGTAGTTACAGGAACAGACAAAGACATGGCCTCATGCTTTCACATCCACTCTCTAGCTATCATGTGTAATGCACTGAGACCATAAACCCCTATCCACAACTAGGTCCCAAATAAATTTATGTGGTTTTCCCCTGATTACTTCATATATACCTTGGTTCAGCCCATTGACATGTTGTCCCCTGTATATCAAATTGCTCCACTTCACTTTATCCCATGCATGCCTCACATCATCCTGCATGTTAAGGTCCTGTTGAGTAACATGCAAATGAAGACTGCAAATTTGATGTGCACTGCCATGTGTGTTGCAGGCTTTTTAAAATCATGATAAGATGGCAAGGGGGATTAGCAGTTAAATGTACAGTTGCAGTTAGTAAAGGACATTTAAACCATCCACTGGTTATTTGAACATCGATTAAGTGAGCATTCTCTATATGTTGATGGTAAGCTACATTGTTTCATGTATAGTCCACACATAACTCTCCTTCAAAAATGGGTTTCAATGGCATGTATAGCAATGGATCATGAGAATGACAGCTCTCAGAGATAATAACCTCATCATTAAACAGGGACCCATGGCATCATACAAGCTGGTTTCCAAGACTCTTTCCATCACATACATCAATGTTCTGATATCAAACGAAAACCAACACAAAAATTAGCTTCATGGGATGTAAAAACTTTCTTTCAACAGTGCATATCAGACTCATTGATACAAAATACATAGCAGTTATGATAAACCTCTTGTGCCGAGATACAATCACCTTTAAATTATGAGTTACCACCTATTTATATATTTCAAAAGCAAATCTTGCTTTATATTACCACTGATATGTTCCACATCAAAAGATGGGCATTTATGGATATCTAATGGTTGTTACAAATCTGCTATATGAGCATGCCATCTGACAAGTCCAGTGCAACATTTAAACATCAAGAAAGCTATTGTACTTTCTGTTCTCTTTTCAAAGAAAAAAAAAAACCAAATGTGAATCAGGAGAAAAAAAACTGTTTACCATGTGGAAAAATGGTGAATTTTTTACCTGAAATCCTCGCTAAGTTTCCTGGGATTTTCTCCCATGCATCACCAATGTAGTTCGTCTCAGTCACTCCAGTGCGCTTGAAAACTTCACCATTGGGAGTAAGGGCATAGACTTCATTTTCACTTTTAAGAAAAAGAAAAACAAATTACATTCTAAGATCATAGTAGTGAAAAAAATTAAGAGAATTTGAACTAGGCATTCAACAGCACTATATTCTACATATAATCATTCAATTTCAAGAACAGTTCAGTTCTTAACATGAAGAAATGTGGTTCATACAAAAAGCCTCAACAAATACTATGACAGTTTTAACACACCAAGTATTCTACTAAGTACTCTCTAACCCCTTAAACTGAAAATATATAACTACTGCACCCACCTGGAAATCATGCCTGCCCTGTACCACTCTCCCTTAAAAGCTCCCACAGGTTTGTCCTGAATGGCATCTGAATACTTTTAAGTTTATCATAGCATATACAAATTAAAAAAACATGACATCACACAACCCTGTTGCAGACCAAGCTTCACTTGGAACCTTTCACTCTCCTCTCTCACTAATTTTGCACCTTTGACAAAAACTTCTCACTGCTTCTAGCAGCTTTCCTCCCACAATGCTTATTCTTAAGACCTTCTACAAGGCATCTCTATCAATCATATCACATGCTTTCTCCAGATCCATACATGGCACATACAAATCCATCCATTTCTCTAAGTACTTCTCACACACATTCTTCAAAGGAAACGCCTGATCAACACATCCTCTGCCACTTTTGAAACCACACTGTACTTCCCTAATCTAATGCTCTATATATGCCATCACTCTCTCAGTCATGACCCTCCCATATCACTTACCAAGTACACTCAACAAACTTATATTTCTGTAAGTTGAACACTTCCCTTTATCTCCTTGCCTTTATACAATGGCACTATACATGCATTTCATCAATCCTCAGGCACCTCACAATGGTCCATACATACACTGAAAACCTAACTAACCTATGAACAACCATCCACTCCAGCTACCCACAATATTTCATCCTGTGTAAGGCTTTCAACACCTATTCTCTCTTCACCAAACCATCTCCTCACTTCATCACTATCTGTCACCACTTTCCCCTTTGCTCCCTTCTATAATGTTCCTATTTGTTCTCTTGCTTTTCAGACATTATTAACCTCCTTCCAAAACTTCTTATTCTCCCTAAAGTTTACTGATAGTCAATCACCCCAACTCTCATCTGCCCTCTTCTTCAACCATGCACCTTCCTCTTGACCTTCAGCCGCTTTCTGTTATACATCCCCCAATCATGTGTACTAATTCCTTATAAGTACCACCCAAATGATTCACTATTCTCTTTCACCAGAAAATTAACTTCTTCATACTACCACTCACTATCCTTTCAAATCTGCCTACCTCCCACCTTTCGCATGTCACATAAATCTCTCACACATGCCCATACTGCTTCCCTAAATATCACATTCCTACCCACTCCTCTTACTTCATTTACTCTCACATACTGCCATTATACACAACTCTCTTAAGGTACTTCTTCACATCTCTTTTTCTAAGCTTACTTACTTTCACCACTTTCTTCTAATCAATATTGTTTCCTCTTTTCCTAAAATCTCTACAGATCCTTATCCTTGCCTCCAAAAGACAGTGATCAGTCATCCTACCAGCTGTCCCTCTCAGCATATTTATATCCAAAATACTCTCTTTTACATGCTTATAACTCAATATGTAATCAATAATGCCCACTGACCATCTTTCCTACTCAGATAAGTATACTTGTGTAGGTAGGTCCCCCTTTTTAAATCTGGTATTTCCAGTCAACAGTCCTTTTTCAGCACACTACTCCATACACTGTTCACCATTTCCACTCATAATACTGAATAACCTAGGCCCCCTCAATCATTCTTTTAACTGCCACACTACTCACCTTCACATTCTAATCACCCATCACTAATATCTGGTCTTTTGTACCAAAACATCTGACACTCTTACTCAGGTGCTCCCAAAACACCCATTTTCACCATCCACTTTCATTTCTACCCACATCTGTCTTGAATTCACTTCCTTACAATTTTTAACACACTTTCACAAATCCTGTTTGAGGAATGCTACTCCTTCCTTAACTTTTCTCCTCTCACCAACCCCTGATTTTACTATTGATATTTCCAAACCATTTTTCCTTTCACTTATGAGCTTTGTTTCATTCAATGCCAGGGTTGGATGATAGAGTGGCAGATATAGGGTGCTTTGGTCGAGGTGGTGTGCGAAGTGAGAGGGTCAGCGAGAATGATTTGGTAAAAAGAGAAGAAGCAGTGATAGCTCTGCGGAAGATGAAAGCTGGCAAGGCGGCGGGTTTGAATGGTATTGCAGTGGAATTTATTAAAAAAGGGGGTGACTGTGTTGTTGACTGGTTGGTGAGGATATTCATTGTATATATGGCTCATGGTGAAAAGCCTGAGGACTGGTGGAATGCATGCATAGTGCCATTGTACAAAGGCAAAGGGGATAAAGGTGAGTGTTCAAGTTACAGAGGTATAAGTTTGTTGAGTATTCCTGGGAAATTATATGGGAGGGTATTGATTGGGAGGGTGAAGGCATGTACAGAACATCAGATTGGGGAAGAGCAGTGTGGTTTCAGAAGTGGTAGAGGATGTGTGGATCAGGTGTTTGCTTTGAAGAATGTATGTGAGAAATACTTAGAAAAACAAATGGATTTGTATGTAGCATTTATGGATCTGGAGAAGGCATATGATAGAGTAGATACAAATGCTCTGTGGAAGATATTAAGAGTATATGGTGAGGGAGGCAAGTTGCTGTAAGCAGTGAAAAGCTTTCATCGAGGATGTAAGGCATGTGTACGAGTAGGAAGAGAGGAAAGTGATTGGCTCTCATTGAATGTTGGTTTGCAGCAGGGGTGTGTGATGTCTCCATAGTTGTTTAATTTGTTTGTGGATGGGGTTGTTAGGGAGGTGACTGCAAGAGTTTTGGAGAGGGGGCAAGTATGCAGTCTGATGTGGATGAGAAGGCTTGGGAAGTGAGTCAGTTGTTGTTCACTGATGATACAGTGCTGGTGGCTGATTCGGGTGAGAAACTGCAGAAGCTGGTGACTGAGTTTGGTAAAGTGTGTGAAAGAAGAAAGCTAAGAATAGATGTGAATAAGAGCAAGGTTATTAGGTACAGTATTATGGGCAACCATAATATTTGAGACTAGTATGATACAGAAGAATCTGATGCATTCAAAAATTGAAACAATGCAAGAAAACAAAAGATGCTGTGAGTATGTACGACTCAAGCTATCAAATGTGGATACTGGTACAGACATGAGCGAATGTCGCTATGGATACTATCGTCTTGCAGCTCCTTACTGATACAGGAATGGTGGAGCTAAAGCCAAATTACATGATGCCAATAATAATGATGATAAGAAAGATATGCATCATCCAAAGCATTACTATTGTGATATGGCAGAATGGCTGAAAAACGTTAAGTCCATAAGAAAGGAGTACATATTCATTTGAGGAAAGATCAAACAACCTGTGTACCAACATATAATGGAAGCATAACCTGATTAAAGTAAACCAGGTTGTTAACCTGATGCAGATGAGGACATACAATAAAAAGCCTATGGAAGATGGGGAGGTCTGTTTATCGTGTGTTCCTGTAAATAACACAGCTAAGAACACCCTGTAACAATACAGGAACCTCAATACATCCACAATTGTCTCTCCTAACACAGTATATGATACTTTCCTTACCTTATAGACAGATGAAGAGCAAAGAGTCCTCCTACATGAACCCATGACAGTCCGATGGGGAGTTCTGGGAAGATGGCTTCTCTTACATAGACTCGGAAACAGGAGTCCACCGCCCACACCATGTGCAGCTTCATGCCCACAAAGACCTGTGTGCAAGTCATTCATATTACAATATTACAGATGATTTTTTTTAGTTTTTTCTCATCAACGCCACTCTTGCACAAATGTTTACTGACCAATTGTGCTCCTAACCTAGTGAAGGTTAATGGTTAAAGTGCACAATCACTACATCTAAATTCCAGTTTTTTCTAGGCCCCACTAAATTGTTACATTCCTTTTTCAAACTAGAAAGAGGTAGCACCTCCTGAGGTGATTGGGGTTGCTTCCTTGGTGTTACCAGAGTACATGAAGTCTTAAACAGCGCCATGGAGTTACAATGACATGTACAATAAAGGTAGACTGTGTGCCCTGACAGGCACTGCATGTGTGGAGGCCTTATTGAATGAACAGTAAGATGGGGGAGGGGGGAACAGGTAGGTTAATGTTATCTTATCTATTCATTTATTTATTTATTTTGCTTTGTCGCTGTCTCCCGCGTTGGCAAGGTAGTGCAAGGAAACAGTCGAAAGAAATGGCCCAACCCACCCCCATACACATGTATATACATACACGTCCACACAAGAAAATATACATACCTATACATCTCAATGTACACATAAATATACACATACAGACATATACATATATACACATGTACACATACTGTCTGCCTTTATTTATTCCCATCGCCACCTCGCCACACATGGAATAACATCCCCCTCCCCCCTCATGGGTGCGAGACAGCGCTAGGAAAAGACAACAAAGGCCACATTCGTTCACACTCAGTCTCTAGCTGTCACGTAATAATGCCCGAAAACACAGCTCCCTTTCCACATCCAGGCCCCACACAACTTTCCATGGTTTACCCCAGATGCTTCACATGCCCTGATTCAATCCATTGACAGCACGTCGACCCCGGTATACCACATCGATCCAATTTACTGTATTCCTTGCCCGCCTTTCACCCTCCTGCATGTTCAGGCCCCGATCACTCAGAATCTTTTTCACTCCACCTTTCCACCTCCAATTTGGTCTCCCATTTCTCCTCGTTCCCTCCACCTCCGACACATATATCCTCTTGGTCAATCTTTCGTCACTCATTCTCTCCATGTGCCCAAACCATTTCAAAACACCCTCTTCTGCTCTCTCAACCACGCTCTTTTTATGAAATTATATCTAGTAATGGATCGTAAAAATATCAAATGATTAGTACAATGTCAATTAAGTAAGCATCTCCTGTAACATGTACATAAGTAATCTATAGATGAGAAATATGTATATAAGTATATCAAAAAGCTGGCTGACAGGAGCTGTAATCATTCAGCATGAATGGCTGTGTGTGCAACCTCAAAAAGAAAGAAAAGCTCAGAACAACTGGTATGAGGTGGGTCAGTGATGTCAGCCTGGTGGTGGTTGCCTATTGGCCAAGGGTAGGTCCATTAAACAAGCAAGCAATTACAAACCCTTTGGGTTGTTCATAAAGGGAGTACAAGGACTGGTGCCTCCTTCCTGAATTATGAGGAAAGAAAGAGTCCTGACCTTTATATTTCTAAGAAAACGCTCACTGGCCAGACTGCAGAGGAGAGAAATAACTAGAGAAGTGTAAATCAACAAATAATCTTCCATTATCACTACAAAGCAACTGTGTACAATGTCAACAGTGTAGTGGTTCCCATCAAGTCAATTTTCTTTAATTATATTCTTTACTCTTGGTTATGAACTTTTAGGAGCTTCACCCTTATTCAAACTGTGGGTATGGTCTGAAAAGTCCACCATAGTGTGAAAAAAAGTGAAAAAAAATCTTTATGAGATGACACATCAGCATCCAAAAGTAATGGAAAATACAATGAAAGCTTATAAATAAATTTGTGATGCCTGGTCTCCTAAGTGAGGGGTGAAGGGAAGTGTGGATGATATATCTGAGAGCTCCAGAAGATGGGGAAATCTTGTCTCTTACATTTACTTATATTGATTTGTACACTAATTCTATTTCAAACATCAGAGTAAGGGTAAATAGTTGGTCTGTATAAGGAGCATATGGAAAGTTTTGTTTCTTTATCTTGAGCTTAGTTTCACAAGCAATTCTTATTTCATACAAAACACTAGTGGTGAATGACACAGTTTTTTCTTTTTTTCATGCTTGATTGCCATTTCCTGTGCTTACAAGGTAGTGCCAGGAACAGACAAAGAATGGCCGCATTCGCTTACATCCATTTTTTGCTGTCGTGTAATGTACAGAAACCGCAGCTCCCTATCCAAAACCCGGTCCTAAAGACATTTCCAAGTTTCCCTCACCCACTTCACATGCTCTGGTTCAGTCAACTAAAAGCACACTGACCACTGTAACTACATCATTCCAATTCACTCTATCCCATGTATGCCTTTTGCTATACTGTATGTTTAGGCCCCATCCTTCTATCTCCAATTTGGTCTCCCCCTTCTTCTTGTTCCTTTCACTTGTGACACATTTATCTTCATTATAAATCTTTCCTCACACATTCTCTCCATATATCCAAACCATTTCAGCACATCCTCTTCAGCTCTTTCTAACACACTCTTTCTATTACCACACCTCTTATTTACCCTTTTATTACCTCTTTCGTAAAATCATCTCACACGACATATTGTCCTTAAACATTTCATTTATTTGTCTATCATTATACTTAGTTGCTGTCTCCTGCGTTATTGAGGTAGCGCAAAGAAACAGATGAAAGAATGGCCCAACCCACATACACATATATATATATATGCATAAACACCCACACACGCAAGTATACATACCTATACATTTCAATGTATACATACATATATATACACAGACAAATGCATATATACACATGTACATACCCATATTTGCTGCCTTCATCCATTCCCATTGCCACCCCACCACACATGAAATGGCACCCCCACTCCCCCTGCGTGTGCACTAGGTAGTGCTAGGAAAAGACAACAAAGGCCACATTCGTTCACACTCAGCCTCTAGCTGTCATATGTAATGCACCAAAACCACAGCTCCCTTTCCACATCCAGGCCCCACAAAACTTTCCATGGTTTACCCCAGACGCTTCACATGCCCTAATTCAATCCATTGACAGCACATCAACCCTGGTATACCACATCATTCCAATTCACTCTATTCCTTGCATGCCCCTCACCTTCCTGTATGTTCAGGCTCCAATCACTCAAAATCTTTTTCACTCCATCCTTCCACCTCCAATTTGGTCTCCTGCTTCTTCTTGTTCCCTTCACCTCTGACACATATATCCTCTGACAATCTTTCCTCACTCATTCTCCCCATATGTCCAAACCATTTCAACATACCCTCTTCTGCTCTCTGAACCACACTTTTTATTTCCACAAATCTCTCTTACCCTTGCATTACTTAATCAAACCACCTCACATCATATATTGTCCTCAAAGATTTAATTTCCAACACATCCAACCTCCTCCGTACAACCCTATCTATAGCCTATGCCTCGTAACCATATAACATTGTTGGAACTACTATTCGTTCAAGTATACCCATTTTTGTTCTCCGCGATAATGTTCTCTCCTTCCACACATTTATTGCTCCCAAAACCTTCAACTCCTCCCCCCCCATGACTCACTTATGCTTCCATGGTTCCACTCAATGCTAAGTCCACTCACAGATATATAACACACTTTACTTCCTCCAATTTTTCTCCATTCAAACTTACATCCCCATTTAACTTGTCCCTCAACCCTACTGAACCTAATAATCTTGCTCTTATTCACATTTACTCTCAACTTTCTCCTTTCACACACTTTTCCAAGCTCAGACACCAACTTCTGCAGTTTCTCACTTGAATCAGCCACCAGTGCTGATCGATGAACAACAACTGACACTTCCCAGGCACTCTCATCCCCAACAGACTGCATACTCGCCCACCTCTCCAAAACTCTTGCATTTACCTCCCTAACCACCCCATCCATAAACAAATTAAACAACCAAGGGGACATCACACACCCCTGCCACAGACTGAACTTCACTGGGAACCAATCACTCTCCTCTCTTCCCACTTGTACACAAACCTTACATCCTTAGTAAATTTCCACTGCTTCTAGTAAATTACCTCCCACACCATATACGTACTATTAAGACCTTCCGAAAAGCATCTCTATCATCCCTATCATATGCCTTCTCCAGATCCATAAGTTCTTACATACAAATCCCTGTTTTTCTAAGTATTTCTCACACACATTCTTCAAAACAAACGCCTGACCCCATATCTACTACCACTTCTGAAACCACATTGCTCCTCCCCGATCTGATGCTCTGTACATGCTTTCACCTTCTCAATCAATACCCTCCCATACAATTTCCCAGGAATACTCAACAGACTTATGCCTCTGTAGTTTGAACACTCACTCACTCACTGACATGGGAACAGCGATTACATATAATAAATAATAAATAAATATGTTTTTTTTTTTACAGACATATTCGCCATTTCCCACATTAAAGAGGCAATGTTAAGAAAAGAGGACTGAGCCTTAGAGGGAATATCCTCACTTGGCCCCCTTCTGTTTCCTCCTTTGGAAAATTAAGAAACGAGTGGGGAGGATTTCCAGCCCCTTACTTCTTCCCCTTTTAGTCGCATTCTATAACAATATATATATTCATTCATACTTTTTGTTGTTTCCTACACAGCAAGGTAGTGCTGTTGTTTCCTACATAACAAGGTAGTTACAGGAACAGACAAAGACATGGCCTCATGCTTTCACATCCACTCTCTAGCTATCATGTGTAATGCACTGAGACCATAAACCCCTATCCACAACTAGGTCCCAAATAAATTTATGTGGTTTTCCCCTGATTACTTCATATATACCTTGGTTCAGCCCATTGACATGTTGTCCCCTGTATATCAAATTGCTCCACTTCACTTTATCCCATGCATGCCTCACATCATCCTGCATGTTAAGGTCCTGTTGAGTAACATGCAAATGAAGACTGCAAATTTGATGTGCACTGCCATGTGTGTTGCAGGCTTTTTAAAATCATGATAAGATGGCAAGGGGGATTAGCAGTTAAATGTACAGTTGCAGTTAGTAAAGGACATTTAAACCATCCACTGGTTATTTGAACATCGATTAAGTGAGCATTCTCTATATGTTGATGGTAAGCTACATTGTTTCATGTATAGTCCACACATAACTCTCCTTCAAAAATGGGTTTCAATGGCATGTATAGCAATGGATCATGAGAATGACAGCTCTCAGAGATAATAACCTCATCATTAAACAGGGACCCATGGCATCATACAAGCTGGTTTCCAAGACTCTTTCCATCACATACATCAATGTTCTGATATCAAACGAAAACCAACACAAAAATTAGCTTCATGGGATGTAAAAACTTTCTTTCAACAGTGCATATCAGACTCATTGATACAAAATACATAGCAGTTATGATAAACCTCTTGTGCCGAGATACAATCACCTTTAAATTATGAGTTACCACCTATTTATATATTTCAAAAGCAAATCTTGCTTTATATTACCACTGATATGTTCCACATCAAAAGATGGGCATTTATGGATATCTAATGGTTGTTACAAATCTGCTATATGAGCATGCCATCTGACAAGTCCAGTGCAACATTTAAACATCAAGAAAGCTATTGTACTTTCTGTTCTCTTTTCAAAGAAAAAAAAAAACCAAATGTGAATCAGGAGAAAAAAAACTGTTTACCATGTGGAAAAATGGTGAATTTTTTACCTGAAATCCTCGCTAAGTTTCCTGGGATTTTCTCCCATGCATCACCAATGTAGTTCGTCTCAGTCACTCCAGTGCGCTTGAAAACTTCACCATTGGGAGTAAGGGCATAGACTTCATTTTCACTTTTAAGAAAAAGAAAAACAAATTACATTCTAAGATCATAGTAGTGAAAAAAATTAAGAGAATTTGAACTAGGCATTCAACAGCACTATATTCTACATATAATCATTCAATTTCAAGAACAGTTCAGTTCTTAACATGAAGAAATGTGGTTCATACAAAAAGCCTCAACAAATACTATGACAGTTTTAACACACCAAGTATTCTACTAAGTACTCTCTAACCCCTTAAACTGAAAATATATAACTACTGCACCCACCTGGAAATCATGCCTGCCCTGTACCACTCTCCCTTAAAAGCTCCCACAGGTTTGTCCTGAATGGCATCTGAATACTTTTAAGTTTATCATAGCATATACAAATTAAAAAAACATGACATCACACAACCCTGTTGCAGACCAAGCTTCACTTGGAACCTTTCACTCTCCTCTCTCACTAATTTTGCACCTTTGACAAAAACTTCTCACTGCTTCTAGCAGCTTTCCTCCCACAATGCTTATTCTTAAGACCTTCTACAAGGCATCTCTATCAATCATATCACATGCTTTCTCCAGATCCATACATGGCACATACAAATCCATCCATTTCTCTAAGTACTTCTCACACACATTCTTCAAAGGAAACGCCTGATCAACACATCCTCTGCCACTTTTGAAACCACACTGTACTTCCCTAATCTAATGCTCTATATATGCCATCACTCTCTCAGTCATGACCCTCCCATATCACTTACCAAGTACACTCAACAAACTTATATTTCTGTAAGTTGAACACTTCCCTTTATCTCCTTGCCTTTATACAATGGCACTATACATGCATTTCATCAATCCTCAGGCACCTCACAATGGTCCATACATACACTGAAAACCTAACTAACCTATGAACAACCATCCACTCCAGCTACCCACAATATTTCATCCTGTGTAAGGCTTTCAACACCTATTCTCTCTTCACCAAACCATCTCCTCACTTCATCACTATCTGTCACCACTTTCCCCTTTGCTCCCTTCTATAATGTTCCTATTTGTTCTCTTGCTTTTCAGACATTATTAACCTCCTTCCAAAACTTCTTATTCTCCCTAAAGTTTACTGATAGTCAATCACCCCAACTCTCATCTGCCCTCTTCTTCAACCATGCACCTTCCTCTTGACCTTCAGCCGCTTTCTGTTATACATCCCCCAATCATGTGTACTAATTCCTTATAAGTACCACCCAAATGATTCACTATTCTCTTTCACCAGAAAATTAACTTCTTCATACTACCACTCACTATCCTTTCAAATCTGCCTACCTCCCACCTTTCGCATGTCACATAAATCTCTCACACATGCCCATACTGCTTCCCTAAATATCACATTCCTACCCACTCCTCTTACTTCATTTACTCTCACATACTGCCATTATACACAACTCTCTTAAGGTACTTCTTCACATCTCTTTTTCTAAGCTTACTTACTTTCACCACTTTCTTCTAATCAATATTGTTTCCTCTTTTCCTAAAATCTCTACAGATCCTTATCCTTGCCTCCAAAAGACAGTGATCAGTCATCCTACCAGCTGTCCCTCTCAGCATATTTATATCCAAAATACTCTCTTTTACATGCTTATAACTCAATATGTAATCAATAATGCCCACTGACCATCTTTCCTACTCAGATAAGTATACTTGTGTAGGTAGGTCCCCCTTTTTAAATCTGGTATTTCCAGTCAACAGTCCTTTTTCAGCACACTACTCCATACACTGTTCACCATTTCCACTCATAATACTGAATAACCTAGGCCCCCTCAATCATTCTTTTAACTGCCACACTACTCACCTTCACATTCTAATCACCCATCACTAATATCTGGTCTTTTGTACCAAAACATCTGACACTCTTACTCAGGTGCTCCCAAAACACCCATTTTCACCATCCACTTTCATTTCTACCCACATCTGTCTTGAATTCACTTCCTTACAATTTTTAACACACTTTCACAAATCCTGTTTGAGGAATGCTACTCCTTCCTTAACTTTTCTCCTCTCACCAACCCCTGATTTTACTATTGATATTTCCAAACCATTTTTCCTTTCACTTATGAGCTTTGTTTCATTCAATGCCAGGGTTGGATGATAGAGTGGCAGATATAGGGTGCTTTGGTCGAGGTGGTGTGCGAAGTGAGAGGGTCAGCGAGAATGATTTGGTAAAAAGAGAAGAAGCAGTGATAGCTCTGCGGAAGATGAAAGCTGGCAAGGCGGCGGGTTTGAATGGTATTGCAGTGGAATTTATTAAAAAAGGGGGTGACTGTGTTGTTGACTGGTTGGTGAGGATATTCATTGTATATATGGCTCATGGTGAAAAGCCTGAGGACTGGTGGAATGCATGCATAGTGCCATTGTACAAAGGCAAAGGGGATAAAGGTGAGTGTTCAAGTTACAGAGGTATAAGTTTGTTGAGTATTCCTGGGAAATTATATGGGAGGGTATTGATTGGGAGGGTGAAGGCATGTACAGAACATCAGATTGGGGAAGAGCAGTGTGGTTTCAGAAGTGGTAGAGGATGTGTGGATCAGGTGTTTGCTTTGAAGAATGTATGTGAGAAATACTTAGAAAAACAAATGGATTTGTATGTAGCATTTATGGATCTGGAGAAGGCATATGATAGAGTAGATACAAATGCTCTGTGGAAGATATTAAGAGTATATGGTGAGGGAGGCAAGTTGCTGTAAGCAGTGAAAAGCTTTCATCGAGGATGTAAGGCATGTGTACGAGTAGGAAGAGAGGAAAGTGATTGGCTCTCATTGAATGTTGGTTTGCAGCAGGGGTGTGTGATGTCTCCATAGTTGTTTAATTTGTTTGTGGATGGGGTTGTTAGGGAGGTGACTGCAAGAGTTTTGGAGAGGGGGCAAGTATGCAGTCTGATGTGGATGAGAAGGCTTGGGAAGTGAGTCAGTTGTTGTTCACTGATGATACAGTGCTGGTGGCTGATTCGGGTGAGAAACTGCAGAAGCTGGTGACTGAGTTTGGTAAAGTGTGTGAAAGAAGAAAGCTAAGAATAGATGTGAATAAGAGCAAGGTTATTAGGTACAGTATTATGGGCAACCATAATATTTGAGACTAGTATGATACAGAAGAATCTGATGCATTCAAAAATTGAAACAATGCAAGAAAACAAAAGATGCTGTGAGTATGTACGACTCAAGCTATCAAATGTGGATACTGGTACAGACATGAGCGAATGTCGCTATGGATACTATCGTCTTGCAGCTCCTTACTGATACAGGAATGGTGGAGCTAAAGCCAAATTACATGATGCCAATAATAATGATGATAAGAAAGATATGCATCATCCAAAGCATTACTATTGTGATATGGCAGAATGGCTGAAAAACGTTAAGTCCATAAGAAAGGAGTACATATTCATTTGAGGAAAGATCAAACAACCTGTGTACCAACATATAATGGAAGCATAACCTGATTAAAGTAAACCAGGTTGTTAACCTGATGCAGATGAGGACATACAATAAAAAGCCTATGGAAGATGGGGAGGTCTGTTTATCGTGTGTTCCTGTAAATAACACAGCTAAGAACACCCTGTAACAATACAGGAACCTCAATACATCCACAATTGTCTCTCCTAACACAGTATATGATACTTTCCTTACCTTATAGACAGATGAAGAGCAAAGAGTCCTCCTACATGAACCCATGACAGTCCGATGGGGAGTTCTGGGAAGATGGCTTCTCTTACATAGACTCGGAAACAGGAGTCCACCGCCCACACCATGTGCAGCTTCATGCCCACAAAGACCTGTGTGCAAGTCATTCATATTACAATATTACAGATGATTTTTTTTAGTTTTTTCTCATCAACGCCACTCTTGCACAAATGTTTACTGACCAATTGTGCTCCTAACCTAGTGAAGGTTAATGGTTAAAGTGCACAATCACTACATCTAAATTCCAGTTTTTTCTAGGCCCCACTAAATTGTTACATTCCTTTTTCAAACTAGAAAGAGGTAGCACCTCCTGAGGTGATTGGGGTTGCTTCCTTGGTGTTACCAGAGTACATGAAGTCTTAAACAGCGCCATGGAGTTACAATGACATGTACAATAAAGGTAGACTGTGTGCCCTGACAGGCACTGCATGTGTGGAGGCCTTATTGAATGAACAGTAAGATGGGGGAGGGGGGAACAGGTAGGTTAATGTTATCTTATCTATTCATTTATTTATTTATTTTGCTTTGTCGCTGTCTCCCGCGTTGGCAAGGTAGTGCAAGGAAACAGTCGAAAGAAATGGCCCAACCCACCCCCATACACATGTATATACATACACGTCCACACAAGAAAATATACATACCTATACATCTCAATGTACACATAAATATACACATACAGACATATACATATATACACATGTACACATACTGTCTGCCTTTATTTATTCCCATCGCCACCTCGCCACACATGGAATAACATCCCCCTCCCCCCTCATGGGTGCGAGACAGCGCTAGGAAAAGACAACAAAGGCCACATTCGTTCACACTCAGTCTCTAGCTGTCACGTAATAATGCCCGAAAACACAGCTCCCTTTCCACATCCAGGCCCCACACAACTTTCCATGGTTTACCCCAGATGCTTCACATGCCCTGATTCAATCCATTGACAGCACGTCGACCCCGGTATACCACATCGATCCAATTTACTGTATTCCTTGCCCGCCTTTCACCCTCCTGCATGTTCAGGCCCCGATCACTCAGAATCTTTTTCACTCCACCTTTCCACCTCCAATTTGGTCTCCCATTTCTCCTCGTTCCCTCCACCTCCGACACATATATCCTCTTGGTCAATCTTTCGTCACTCATTCTCTCCATGTGCCCAAACCATTTCAAAACACCCTCTTCTGCTCTCTCAACCACGCTCTTTTTATGAAATTATATCTAGTAATGGATCGTAAAAATATCAAATGATTAGTACAATGTCAATTAAGTAAGCATCTCCTGTAACATGTACATAAGTAATCTATAGATGAGAAATATGTATATAAGTATATCAAAAAGCTGGCTGACAGGAGCTGTAATCATTCAGCATGAATGGCTGTGTGTGCAACCTCAAAAAGAAAGAAAAGCTCAGAACAACTGGTATGAGGTGGGTCAGTGATGTCAGCCTGGTGGTGGTTGCCTATTGGCCAAGGGTAGGTCCATTAAACAAGCAAGCAATTACAAACCCTTTGGGTTGTTCATAAAGGGAGTACAAGGACTGGTGCCTCCTTCCTGAATTATGAGGAAAGAAAGAGTCCTGACCTTTATATTTCTAAGAAAACGCTCACTGGCCAGACTGCAGAGGAGAGAAATAACTAGAGAAGTGTAAATCAACAAATAATCTTCCATTATCACTACAAAGCAACTGTGTACAATGTCAACAGTGTAGTGGTTCCCATCAAGTCAATTTTCTTTAATTATATTCTTTACTCTTGGTTATGAACTTTTAGGAGCTTCACCCTTATTCAAACTGTGGGTATGGTCTGAAAAGTCCACCATAGTGTGAAAAAAAGTGAAAAAAAATCTTTATGAGATGACACATCAGCATCCAAAAGTAATGGAAAATACAATGAAAGCTTATAAATAAATTTGTGATGCCTGGTCTCCTAAGTGAGGGGTGAAGGGAAGTGTGGATGATATATCTGAGAGCTCCAGAAGATGGGGAAATCTTGTCTCTTACATTTACTTATATTGATTTGTACACTAATTCTATTTCAAACATCAGAGTAAGGGTAAATAGTTGGTCTGTATAAGGAGCATATGGAAAGTTTTGTTTCTTTATCTTGAGCTTAGTTTCACAAGCAATTCTTATTTCATACAAAACACTAGTGGTGAATGACACAGTTTTTTCTTTTTTTCATGCTTGATTGCCATTTCCTGTGCTTACAAGGTAGTGCCAGGAACAGACAAAGAATGGCCGCATTCGCTTACATCCATTTTTTGCTGTCGTGTAATGTACAGAAACCGCAGCTCCCTATCCAAAACCCGGTCCTAAAGACATTTCCAAGTTTCCCTCACCCACTTCACATGCTCTGGTTCAGTCAACTAAAAGCACACTGACCACTGTAACTACATCATTCCAATTCACTCTATCCCATGTATGCCTTTTGCTATACTGTATGTTTAGGCCCCATCCTTCTATCTCCAATTTGGTCTCCCCCTTCTTCTTGTTCCTTTCACTTGTGACACATTTATCTTCATTATAAATCTTTCCTCACACATTCTCTCCATATATCCAAACCATTTCAGCACATCCTCTTCAGCTCTTTCTAACACACTCTTTCTATTACCACACCTCTTATTTACCCTTTTATTACCTCTTTCGTAAAATCATCTCACACGACATATTGTCCTTAAACATTTCATTTATTTGTCTATCATTATACTTAGTTGCTGTCTCCTGCGTTATTGAGGTAGCGCAAAGAAACAGATGAAAGAATGGCCCAACCCACATACACATATATATATATATGCATAAACACCCACACACGCAAGTATACATACCTATACATTTCAATGTATACATACATATATATACACAGACAAATGCATATATACACATGTACATACCCATATTTGCTGCCTTCATCCATTCCCATTGCCACCCCACCACACATGAAATGGCACCCCCACTCCCCCTGCGTGTGCACTAGGTAGTGCTAGGAAAAGACAACAAAGGCCACATTCGTTCACACTCAGCCTCTAGCTGTCATATGTAATGCACCAAAACCACAGCTCCCTTTCCACATCCAGGCCCCACAAAACTTTCCATGGTTTACCCCAGACGCTTCACATGCCCTGGTTCAATCCACTGACAGCACATCCACCCCGGTATACCACATCGTTCCAATTCACTCTATTCCTTGCACGCCTTTCACCCTCCCGCATGTCTAGGCCCCGATCACTCAAAATCTTTTTCACTCCCATCTTTCCACCTCCAATTTGGTCTCCGACTTCTCATTGTTCCCTTCACCTCTGACACTTATATCCTCTTTGTCAATCTTTCCTCACTCATTCTCTCCATGTGACCAAACCATTTCAAACACCCTCTTCTGCTCTCTCAACCACACTCTTTTTATTACCATACACCAGTGCTGGTGGCTGATCTGGGTGAGAAACTGCAGAAGCTGGTGACTGAGTTTGGTAAAGTGTGTGAAAGAAGAAAGCTGAGGGTAAATGTGAATAAGAGCAAGGTTATTAGGTACAGTAGGGTTGAGGGACAAGTCAACTGGGAGGTAAGTTTGAATGGAGAAAAACTGGAGGAAGTGAAGTGTTTTAGATATCTGGGAGTGGATTTGGCAGTGGATGGAACCATGGAAGCAGAAGTGAATCATAGGGTGGGGGAGGGGGCAAAAGTTCTGGGAGCGTTGAAGAATGTGCGGAAGTCGAGAACGTTATCTTGGAAAGCAAAAATGGGTATGTTTGAAGGAATAGTGGTTCCAACAATGTTATATGGTTGCGAGGTGTGGGTTATAGATAGAGTTGTGCAGAGGAGGGTGGATGTGCTAGAAATGAGATGTTTGAGGACAATATGTGATGTGAGGTGGTTTGATCAAGTAAGTAACAAGGGGTAAGAGAGATGTGTGGTAATAAAAAGAGTGTGGTTGAGAGAGCAGAAGAGGGTGTTTTGAAATGGTTTGGTCACATGGAATGAGTGAGGAAAGATTGACAAAGAGGATATATGTGTCAGAGGTGGGGGCAATGAGGAGAAGTGGGAGACCAAATTGGAGGTGGAAAGATGGAGTGAAAAAGATTTTGAGTGATCGGGGCCTGAACATGCAGGAGGGTGAGAGGCATGCAAGGAATAGAGTGAACTGGAATGATGTGGTATACCAGGGTCGACATGCTGTCAATGGACTGACTCAGGGAATGTGAAGCATCTGGGGTAAACCATGGAAAGTTTTGTGGGGCCTGGATGTGGAAAGGGAGCTGTGGTTTTGGTGCATTATACATGAAAGCTAGAGACTGAGTGTGAACGAATGTGGCCTTTGTTGTCTTTTCCTAGTGCTACCTAGCACACATGTGGGGGGAGGGGGTTGTCATTTCATGTGTGGTGGGGTGGCGACGGGAATGAATAAGGGCAGACAGTATGAATTATGTACATGTGTATATATGTATATGTCTGTGTGTGTATATATATATGTATACGTTGAGATGTATAGGTATGTATATGTGCGTGTGTGGACGTGTATGTACATACATGTGTATGTGGGTGGGTTGGGCCATTCTTTTGTCTGTTTCCTTGTGCTACCTTACTTGTACTACCTTACTAGTGGGAGACAGGGACAAAGTATAATAATAAACAAACAATGAAAATATTCATCACTTAATATTCAACATTAAAAACAAAATATACATCAACACGGCATTACTGCAGTTAAGCAATTACGTAACACTACATCACTCATGTTCACCATGAAATACATAATGTATGGCAACACAATACTTCTGCAATTCAACCAACATGTAACTTTATATCACTTAATGTTCAACTAATCCCCTTATTGTGTAATGAATAAACCATAAAATTTGATCTGTTAAACTTCCTATACTATGTAGACGGACTTCACTAATGAACTTATCTCAAATGCATCAAGCCCTGCCTTGATCCTAGGCCTCTTTTGTGATTAATTAAGTAATTATTCCTATGACCCCCTATTCATGTAATTCCTCAACTGCAGTTTCAGCAGAATGGCAGCCTGAGTTCAATAAACCATTCCTTATTTCTTTAACAGAGAATCTATTTTCTTTTTGAAATATATACTGCACCTTAGTGAACACAGCATTCCCCCTGAGAGGTACTGGGTCAACCTGAATCCATGCTGGAGGGAGAGATTCAGTTGGTGAGGGATTTAGGGGACCTTGTCGCATATATACTCCTCCACGAGTGTCTACTCCCCATACAACTTCCATTCCACAGGAGAGGTGACACATATGTATATCTCCTGCAAAAAAAAATTAATATATTAATGGCATAATTTTCTGCATGTATGATGCATATAATTATCAACTGAAATTGCCTATTTAGAGTATACTGCATGAGAAGGGAGTTTTACACTAGTAAGGCCCCATCTCTTGAGGATTCTCTACTATCATACAAGTTTTTTTTCTCTGTGTGTTATCTGCATAAATCATGTCTCCATTCGTTTTATTCCATTCATCCACCACTTATACTCTTAGCATATTTCTTTACTTCTTTACATCATTTTTAAAACAATCCTTGTTTAATTACATGTTATGTTCTCTGGTCGCTCTACCCCCATGCCTATCTAAAAATGTTTGCTGTCAATGTCATTAGTCTGTCTTAAAGACTTAAAAGGTGGAGATCATGTCACCCCTCACTCCTCTGTCTTCCATGGTGTCCAAATCTAAGGACTTTGGCCTTTCCCTGTAACTCAGCTCTCTTAATTCTGGTACCATCTTTGTTAATCTCCTGTGGACCTTCTCTATTAGCTCTTCGTGCTTTTTAGATGTAGTAATCAAACTTGATCGGAATATTTTAATTCTGGCCTTACATACGATGTAAACAGCTTGCTGAATATAACCTTATCCATGAACTTGAATCCAATTCTAAAATTTGCAAGTTGGTGGTTGGTCTCCTGTACTATTCACATAAGGTGGAACTCTAGAAACAGGTTAGGTAGAATGTCAACTCCCAAGTCTCTCTCACAGCCATATTCCCACAGCATTTTCTTATGAACAATGATATTCATACCAAGGCCTTCTATCACTGTGTCCCATCCTCATTACTTTACGTATGTTCAAAATAAACTTCTTCAACCATGTTCCAGGCCAACTTTGTTGTCTGTCAAGGTCCCCTTGTAACTTGATGCAATTTTCTTGCTTTTCACTTCCCTTTTGACCTCTACAGCAATCATGTGTAAATATATAATAAAAAAATAATGGTTTAACTGATGTAGGAAACCATTTAGCTGAAAATACATAGGTGAGATTTCACAGATACTACAGGACTGGGAGGCCATAATGGTTACATGTTAACTAATCATAAAAGAGCTTAAGACTAGGTTGAGGTGGATATTTCCACACTCTCAATAAGCATATGGGTGAGATACATTTAGACAGCCAGGGTGGCAGGTATACAGGGATGTTTACAGAGTCAATGTTAAGTCAACCTTTCCTTATTCATTCTCTCCATATGTTCTGCACTCTCAACTACACTTTTTTTTATTTCCACACATCTCTCTTAACCTTTCATTACTAAATAAAATCACCTCACATCACATATTGTCCAAAACATTCAATTTCCAACAGATTCACCCCCGTCTGCACAACACTTATCTACAGCCCATGCCTCACAACCATGTCATACTATTGGGACTACTATCCCTCAAACATACCCACATTTACCGTCCCAGACAACACTCTCTTTCCACACATTCTTCAACGCTCCCAGAACCTTTGCCCCCTCCCCCATCCTATAACTCACTTCTGCTTCCATGGTTCCATTCACTGCCAAGTCCACTCCCAGATATCTGAAACACTTCACTTCCTCCAATTTTCTTCACACAAACTTACACCCCAACTAACTTGTCTCTCAATCCCGCTAGGCCTAATAACCGTGCTCTTATTCACATTCACTCTCAACTTTCTTCTTTCACACATTCTTCCAAACTCAGTCACCAACTTCTGCAGTTTCTCACTTGATTCAGCCACCAGTGCTGTATGATCAACAAACAACAACTGACTCACTTCCCAGGCCCTTTCATCCCCAGCAAACTGCATGCTTGCCCCTCTCTCCAAGACTTGCATATACCTCATTCACCACCTCGTCCATAAACAAATTAAACAGCCATGGTGACATCACACACTACCAACGCAGACCAACCTTCACTTGGAACCATTCACTCTTCTCTCTTCCTACTTGTACACATGCTTTACATCCTTGATAAAAACTCACCGTCTTTAGCAGCTTACCTCCCACGCTATATATTCTTAATACCTTCCACAAATCATCTCTATCAACCCTATCATATGCCTTCTCCAGATTCATAAAAGCCACATATAAATCCATCTGTTTTTTAAACATTTCCCACACACATTGTTTAAAGCAAACAACTGATCTGCACATCCACTACCATCTCTGAAACAAAGTTTTTCCTCCCCTTCACCCTCTCAATCAACACCCTCCCATACAACTTAGTAGGTATACTTAACAAAATTATAACTCTGTAGTTTGAACACTCACCTTTATCCTCTTTACCTTTATACAGAGGCACAAAGAGTAAATGAGATACAGGAAGTGAAAGAGGAATGGGATGTATTTAGGGAAGCAGTGCTAGCATGTACAAGAAATGCATGTGGCATGCATAAGACGGGAAGTGAGCAGAGTAGAAAGAGTCTGAATGGCAGGATGAAGAAATAAAGTTGCTAGTAAAATAGAAAAGAGAGGTGTTTGGGCAAGACTTACAGGGAAGAGCAAATGACTGGGGATACATAAGAGAAAGTGGTAGGAGGTTCACAGGAAGGAGAATGAGACGAAAAAGAGGGCTATTGAGAGTAGGGGTGAGTGAGTACCAGTAAACTTTAAGCAGAATAAAAAGATGTTTTAGAAGGAAATATGTAATGTGCAAAAAATAGAAGAACAAATAGGAATATCCATGAAGGGGGCAAAAGGGGAAGCAATAACAGGTAGCAATGAAGTGAGGAGATGGAGACAGTATCTTGAAGGACTGCTAAATGAGGCAGACGTATGGTGTTTGGTTCAGGGTGGTATGTGAAGTGAGAGTCATAGAGAATGGTATGAAGAGAGATCATATGTGGCAAGGCAACTGGAGTGCATGGTAATGCAGCTGAATTGTGTTGCTAATTGGTTGATGAAGATTTTCAATGTATGCATATATCAAGGTGAGGTGTCTGAGGATTGGTGGAATGCATGTGAAGTGCCAATGTATAAAGGCAAGAGGGATAAAGGTGAATGCTTAAATTACAGAGGTATAAGTTTATTGAGTATACCTGGTAAGTTATATGGAAGGGTACAGACTGAAAGGGTGAAGCCATGCACAGAGCATCAGAATGGGGAGGAGCAGTGTGGTTTAAGAAGTGGTGGATGACGTGTGGATCAGGTGTTTGCTTAAAAGAAGGTGTTTGAGAAATACTTAGAGAAACAGATGGACCTGTATGCAGCATTTATGGATCTGGAGAAAGCATATGATAAGGTTGATAGAGATGCTTTCTGGAAAGACTTGAGAATATACAGTGCGGGAGGAAAGCTGCTAGAAGCAACAAGAAGTTTTCATCAAGAGCGTAAGGTAAAAGTGGAAGTAGGAAGAGAGGAAAGTAAATGGTTCCAAGTGAGGTTGGTCTGCATCAGGGATGTGTGATGTCACCATAATTATTCAATTTGGATAGGATGGTGAGGGAGACAAATGCTAGACTCTTAGAGAAAGGAGAAAGTCTGCAGGCCGTGAGGGGTGAGAAGGCCTGGGAAGTTAGTTGTTGTTTGCTGATGATAAAGCACTAGTGGTGGATTCAAGTGAGAAACTGCAGAAGTTGGTGACTGAATTTGGAAGAGTGTGTGAAAGGAGAAAGTTAGGAGCAAATGTGAATAAAAGCAAGGTTATTTGGTTCAGCAGGGCTGAGGGACAGGTATGTTGGGTTGTGAGTTTGAATGTAGTAAAACTGGAGGAAGTTAAGTGTTTAAGACACCTGGGAGTGGTCATGGCTACAAATGCGACCTGCCTGGTTCTGTATAGGTAATCCTTCTTTATTGCAAAAAAAAAAAAAAAGCATATAGGATACAGACAGGGTAGAAAACTTATCATAATTCTATGCATCCAAAAGAATTGCACTGAAAACAGTCACAGTAACTCTGACAAACAAGTAAAAAGATCAAATAATACACACCAATTTGGTTCAAGTCAAGTGCTTCCCAATGTGAACCATGAAGTGAGTTCGCAGAGAGTCCCACTCTGATGTAGATGTTTCCAGCAGACGTTAACACCCACATGGCCTCTGGACGCTGACTCACACTCATGATGTATTCATTGTTTGGCACATCAAAAGGCTGAAAGTTTACTTTTAAACAGCAACAAGGATTAAATGTATATTCTTTTTTTTGGTACAATCACTTTCACTTACAACTATCTTTCATAAACTAGTGAGGATTCTAAGGTTACAAAGAGACTTAACACCAGTCCCATTCCATTCAGCATTTTTCTAACCAGAAGTCAGCCAGTTGGCAAGATAAAATGATAAGGTCCCAAACTCATGTGGAACAGCAGGTTAAATCCCAATAATGATCTGTGCTTCTTTGATGAAATCCTACCACAGAAGCAAGAATCCACTGAGTATGAAAAAATAAATGAAAGCAAGAAAACAAAAATGAACAATAAAACATAAAAAAGCAGGATCAGTAAGTTTCAAAGAGGCAAGTCAGAATGTAAATATTACTAAATGTAGAGAAGCGAGAAAAGTACAAGTATTCAACCTTTTGGATGGTGGATGATGGAAAGGAAAATGAGATATCAGAGGGTTCTGAATGGTAGAAAGAGAGACTGGGCTTTTATGAGTGATGTATTTAAGTGATACTGTGGTTTCTTCAATAGGGACCATCATATACCTAAGGAAAAAATTATCTGCTCTGTCTTATTTCACCCCTGTCCATAAAAACTTTCAGTGATTTAATATAGCTTTGTGTTTCCAATAATGTTTTCCAAGATGATGACGGTAATTTTAATATAAAGAAATTTGGTCTCGCCATGGGAAATACTCTTAGCCCCATTCTCAGGAACCTGTTCCTGGAATACTCTGATACTGAAATTCTAACTTCAAGCAGTAACCATCCAAAAGTCTGGCTTAAATATGTTGATGATGTGTAGTCTTTATGGCCATCTTCCCAAAATTGTGATGTTTTCTTAAATGAATTAAATAACATTCAACCCACCCTCAAATTCAAGACTGAAAGGAAAAAAGAAGGAAAACCGCCATTTCTTGATGTGTTGAAAACTAGGGAATCTGATCACTTATCCTTTAAGACTGACAGGAAGCCTACCAATGCTGAGAGGCATATTCATTATTTTTCAGTAAATGATCCTTCTGTAAAAATGTTTGTTTTTAAGTCTGTTTTTAAGAACATGATGGATATGTGATCCCACAAGTTTGGCATACAAATGTAGTCACATACGATGTACCTTTAGGCAATTACATTATCCTAAGTGGTTTGTAAACATGGCTTACTGGAAAGCCCGGAAGACATTTCATGCATCATACTAAAATGTGGAAAAGGATGATAGGTCTAATGTTTAATGTTGTCCTATTCTCCGAACTTAGCTAATGCAAAACAGGTAATAAATAACAGTGCTTTTAATGTTGCTTTATAATACAACACTATTAGTAAGTCCTTAATCAAAAGTAAGCCAAATTATCAGAAAACTGGGAGTATTTATGCCATCACATTTAAGGCATGTATTTATGTAAACATTGGCCAGACAGGTAAAACAATAACTGAGAGATGCTATTGCCACAGGCATTCAGTACACAGAGGCGACCACAGTAATGCGGCTGCTAACCAACTGAAAGAAAGCGATCACCCTGTAGACTTTAACAACCCAGTCACATTATGCCCCTCATCTGATTCAGGTACCTGTAATGCCACTCAATGTTTTAATTGTAAATACTATGACCTTTAATTTGTCTCTAGATAACTTTAAAGCACATCCTATTATCAACCATATCATTATGATAGAATTATCAAGAAATGATAACATAAGACAAGTAGTTGACAACACATCTTGGTATTGCACCCCAAGCACACAAACACACACACCCACACACAAACACACAGACACACACACACACACACCACCACCACCAACACATAAGCACACACTTTCCCTCTAATGGTCGGGCCAGTGTCTACCTCGGCATGGCAGTGACAGGATGGAGTCTGTGTTGGTGTTGGGATTCAAAAACTTTATGAAGTTTGCACTTGATGAGGCAGATTGTTTCTGTGAAACATGTAGTGCAGCATACATTGAAAAATATGTTAAGTAAAATTTCACCTTCATAACTACCATCACAGACTAGTGTGATCATCATAACATTCTGAGACAAATAAATATTAAACTGAAATTCAGTCTCACCACAGAACTGGCAGTGTTGGGATTAATAACAAATAGTAGTCCTTCAGGGGAGAGGCAGCAGATAGCACCCTGGTCTGTGTATAAACCCTCAGCACAAACAGTGGACCACACATCCTTGCTGAACACAGACCAAACATGACCTGAAAAAACAAGCAAGAGAAAAAAATATTATTCTTCTAAGAAATCAGGTGCTTTTGCAAAGAAGTCATCTACTTTTTAAAGATTACATACTCCCATACTCTGCAGATAAATCACAATGATGCACATGTTCTACATATTTCCTAATGACCATGGGGAAAAATATAACGCAAAGAGTCCTAAGTGCACTTTTGTGTATTACATCTGGGGAGACTATGAAAAAGCAAATACTCCCATACTTTATAAATGTCACTTGTACTTATCTGTAAATGCTATATAAAAAAGATTATAATCGAATAAAGTGAGAGGCACAGAATTCTTCTTCAACCTAAGGAAACAATCGGTTATAACACTCATCTAAATGTAGATAATAATCTCTCCAAAATTTTCATGAATTCATCTGTTTTTATTAAGTCCATTCCTAATGACACAGGGTCGATCAAATACACACAGCATCTCAAGTCCCTTAAAAAACATCTCATTACCTTGCACCTCTTATCTTTTCACTTTATGCACTACCAGTATGCCAATTCAATATACGTGAAACTGTCAATATTCATACTTAACAAACAGCACTCCTTCACTGCAAGATTAAAAATAATTTCCTTATCATCATCATCATCTGATATACCTCTAGCTTTACACAGTTCAATGCCTAAACAAAATTGATTCACTCATCACCAGCTTTCAAAGCCCTTTAAATCTTTAGTTCATCCTCAAACATTACCTAGATTCACACCTCCACTTGTTATAACAACAACAAAAATAGCTATTAAGATAAAAAAACAAAATATATGTTAAAAACAGGAGCAGAAGTAGAAAAAAGGTGCAAATAGAATTAAGGATGAAGATACAAAAAGAATTAGGCAGTGTTAGTTCAGTTTGAAGGACATTGTACAAACAATCATAGGGGAATAAGAAAACTGATAAAACTCAGTTCTTGTTGCAAACATCTTGAAGCAAACACAAAAAAGATTATGTTTACAGAATGTAGAGAAGAAATCACAGCATGAAATTTCAGCATTCAAGATCTAATAAATTCCATTCATATTGAACTATATGCACAGAAACATAAAGTCAAGTTGGTATTATCTACTGAATCTTTTGAAATCCCTGACAGCTAGATGTGATACACTAAACTTAAACTGTCACAAACTGCTGGCACACAGCTCAAATTTGGTATAGAAAAAACTCATTTGTTTTACCTCACTTTACAGACCACAACAATAACTGCAAGGAATGAAACATACTTTCAACTTAAAACATAAATGAATACTTTAACTGACTGACCTGTGCAACTGGAACTGTGAAAAGAGTAGTAGTTGGTGCCTTGTTCAGCTAACCAGATTCCTTTTAATGATGGGGCAAGCATAACATTACCAGGTTCTAATGCCACACACTCCATCATATAGTCACTAGTTACGACCTTAAAAATATAAAAAGATAACAAAATCTGGAAGAACAAACAATGTATTTGCAAACCTTCCTAAGGTTACCTGACTATTGAATATACCATTTGAAGGGAAATTTTGAAAGTATAACCAATATACAAACCTTGCTTAAATTACCTAGCTAATCAAATACAACATCTGAAGAGAACTTTTGCAAGTGCAAAAATATATACACAAACCTTGCTAATATTACCGGCTAAGTAAAAGAAATAACAGACCAGTGTGTTCCTTCAAAAAAAAACTTCCTCTCTCCCTATGCTTTTATATCCAATATACAAACTCCAGCCTTTCAACATGGTAGTTATGCACAACCTCATCAAAGCATCCTTGTCTTTGCAAAACACAATAGGGTCCTTCATGCAAAAAAGAAAAAACTCTTGCTTCCTTGTTCCCATACTCTATCTTATTTCATTTCCTTCCCTCATTCCCTTGACCACACCTTTGCATATCTTTTTTGTTTTTTACCAATCCTTTCTGCATGCCTGCCTCAAAACTCCATCCTTAGTCTGTTCAAACACTCCTTTGTCTATCTCATAAATCACATTCACATGAACACTTATAGCTTTGTACATTTGTCATATGCAATGCAATGGAACCTCAGCTCCCTATCCACAACCAGGCCCTTTAGACCTTTCTAAGGTTTACCCCCAATGCTTAACATGCCCTGCTTCAGTCTAGTGACAGTGCATAAACTCCTGTATTGCAATTCACTCTATCCCTTTCATGCCTTTCACCCTCCTGCATGTTCAGTCCCTGATCACTTAAGACGTTTTTCATTCTATACTTCCACCACCAATTTGGTCTCCCCATTCTCCTTGTTCCTCCACTTCTGACATATATCCTCTTTGTTAAACTCTCCTCACTCATTCTCTTCCATATGTCCAAACCAATTCAGCACAACCTTTTCAACTCTCTCAACAATGCTCTGCTTATTACACCTTGTTCTTACCCTTTCATTACTTGCTTGATCAAACCTCCTCACACCACATATTGTCCTCATACACTTCATTTTTAACACACCCATCCTTCTCCACAAAGTCTTCATAGCCAACATCTTGCATCCATATAATACTGTTGGGACTCTATACCTTCAAATATATTCATTTTTACCCTCTCAGATAATACCTCTTTCCACACAATCTTCAGTGCTCCCAAAACTTTGCCCATCACTCACCCTATAGCTCACTTCTGCTTATACTCATGTATGTCTCTCATTTTAAACCAAGTATTCCCAATAACCAGTCCTTTTTCAGCACACAAAACCACATGCTGTTCACCATTTTCATTCAGAAATACCCCCCCAATTATACCTTCAACTGCCACATTACCCACCTTGTATTCTAATCACTCATCACTAATACCTGATCCCACACGATAAAACTGCTAAGGTACACACTCAGCTCCTCCCTAAACACTCACCTCTCTTCCTCACTCCTCTCACGCATGGGTGGATAAGAGCTGTTAATCACCCATCTTCTGTAATCAATTTTCTTTTTCACCCACATCAGTCTGGGGGTCACTTCCTTATACTCTTTAACACATTCCCACAACAGATCCTCCTTTAGAGGAAATACTACCCCTTCCTCAGCTCTCACCCTCAAGCTAATCCCTGACTCTCCGACTAAGACAATCCCAAACCATTCTTTCCCTCTGCCCTTGAGCTTAGTTTCACTCAGGCCTAGAACATCCAGGTTCCTCTCCTCAAATACACTACCTATGTTATCTGTCTATATCTCTGACATCTGTTCCCATTGGAAACACCCTCAGGGAATGGCCACACCAAAAGAGTTTCCATAACTGGTGAATTCCAGTGCCACTTCTAAGCCTTTAGTGCCTCACCCTTAACAGGCCACTGGCAGAGGGCATCTCTAACACAGTATTTTCAGAGGCTCCTACTTAATATTCCCACCAATTATACTACTACATAATGTCTCTAACTAACCTATGTTATCCTTTTTCTTATCTTGGTTACATTAAGACACATTCAGGCACCCCAGTCTGAAACTTTTGAAGAGATGAGCACTCTCAGTCACCTTATAAGACATGCAGGATATGTGGGAAGAGTCTGACAGAATGAAAAAGAGGAGAGATGAAGCAAAACAGTTCAAGTATATGTTTGAATGGGGATGAAGGTCCTGGGAAAGTTATGGATGATGTAGTAGGAAACTTTAGTGGCTGCAGGGGAAAAGATGCTGATGTCTGAAAGCCCCCAACAATGTTGTACGGGTAAGAATCTTGGTCCCTAAATGCAAAAGAAATAAAGAGTTGATGTGCTGGAAAATGAAATGTCTGATGATCATATGTAGTGTACGCTAGGTTGATTGTGTGAGATGGACTGATCATGTGAGATATCATATTGTCAGACAGGGGTGTGGAAGTTAGCATAGTCTGATTTCAAGGGTCAAACCAGGTTGTACGGTTGTACTGAAATAGTCTGGGCATACAATGTAGATGAGTGAGGAGAGAGTGATAAAGAGGATCTATGAGTTGGAAAAGTGGGAGGGAAAAGCTAAGGAGAATGTAGAAGGATGGAGTAAAGGAGACTTTGGAGTATAAGTCTCTCACAATTCAGGAGAGCAAGAGGCATCTACCGGACAGAAGAAATTGGAGCAAGAGGGTTTATAGTAGGCACAATGCTAGTCAGGGATCAAATATGGTACATCAAGTGGTCAATGTATGAGCTAACTGTGGATGGTAAACTCTGGTTTTAGAACATTATACATAAAAGCTAGAAGCTGTATATTCAGGCACTAAGCATTAACCTAATCATGAAGATAGAAAAGGCAATACGTAACAACTTTCTCACAGTGGTGCGACACCCCTAATATCCACCATACACTCTGTATACAGAATATTCTTAAATATTCTAAAAAAAAAGTTTTAATAAAGTTAACTAGAGTATCATTCTCAAAATTATATATAAAACTCAATTTGATGAAATGTTCTTTATGTGTGCTATGTACCTTTTAATTTATGCTGCTCTTATACCAGACACAAGAGGTACTCCAGAAGTACTATCAGGCATGTGAAACAAGATGTGCAGTATATTTAGAAGAGATTTTTTTTCAGAAAAACTTATAATTACTAAGATTTTGTTTACTAATATCTATTATCTTGTAAAAGTGTCACAGGTTCACAAATTATTACATATAACATGGGGGGTGCAGATCTCAGACATGGCTTCCCGACATCTCAATACAGACTAGCCAGCACACAGAAAAAATCAAGGAAGCAGCACCTTGTAAATGTCATGACAGGCATTAATGGCTGTAAATTTTACCCTGAAGCAGAGGCTGCCAATTCAAGGGTTACTGAAATTTACACTCTATCCACAGTGAACAGAAAAAGAATGAAGAGGTGTGTATGCTCCACAGTGAATGGCTTAAAATATTTCTCATCAAAAATATCTGGCAGATTAGCTTTAAACATTTTCATTCTAGGCTATACTGATCCACTTACCTGCCACCATCTTGAATCACATCCTTGTGGATACTCAACACAAACACCAAGTCGAAAGTAAACTTTACCCTTGGTATTTACTATCCACCCTTTATGCCCTGGTCCCAGTGCCACATCAACTACAGGAGTTCCATGGGTTTCCATCACTCCCCATTCATGACCTGCAGGTGACTGAGCAGTCACTCCTATTCTGTAAGTAGCAGAATCAAGTCAAATGAACAGTATATTAACAATAATCTGTCATGAGGGAAAAGCAAGATAATTTCACATTATACCATTTACCTACCTCTGAGAAAAAAAGGCCTCCTTTATAATTTGTGAGAAGAGGCCCAACAGCTAAACTGCATCAAATATATAAGTCTAATAAACTAAACCAGAATGTTTGACATGTTAACACATTATGTAATCTTATAAGTCACATAACTACTTATGACTATATCTTCTAAATTCCACTTACTACACTAAATTGACATCAGTTCTGTGGTACCATGCAGAGCTAAAATTCTAAAATGATAATCATAAACATGCAAGAGAAAGAGAGGCATGCACAGGAGAGAATGAATTGGAACGATGTGGTATAATGGGGTCGAAGTGCTGTCAATTGACTGAACCAGGGCATGTGAAGTGTCCAGGGTAAACTATGGAAAGTTCTGTGGGGCCTGGTTGTGGATAGGGAACTGTGGTTTCGGTGCATTACTCATGACAGCAAGAGAATGGATGTGACCGGATGTAGCCTTCCTTCATCTGCTCCTGGCATTACCTCGCTAATGCGGGAAATGGCGATCAAGTATGAAAAAAAGAAAATTATCTTTTTTTATTTCCAATCTAAGATTAAAATCAAAACTGAATATCATATCTTTATAAATTAACATGCTATTGGTGGAAGCTACAAGAATATCTAATCCTTGTACTCATATATTCTTATTCCTTTTCCTTTTCTGATTCTATAGTCTATTGTTGAACCAATATATTCTAATTCCTTTTCCTTTTCTGATTCTGTAGTCTATCTAACCATATGCCTATATGATATATGATTTCTCAGGCGTAGCAAAGGCAGGATTGTGAATAACTGAGCCTATACATCATGTCAACTCAATTTCACACATTCCTCCAACCATACGACTCTTACGAAGACACTTCTTCACTTCAGCCTTTTAGTTTACCTTCTCTCTATTTCTATAACTGTTAAAACTCATCCTATACAATTTTACTCTGAAATCTCCTCATATCTATGCCACCTCATTATTTTTACTTTATCAACAATCTTCTTTAGAAAGATGCATCTCTCTCTTATTTTCTCAACCTAAACTCAGAGCACTGTCCAAACTATAAAAACATTTCTCAAAATATTACTCTCAGTTGCTTGCACAACAGCAGTCACTCATCACAGCCTACATTTCACTTATACATAATGGGTGCTGTAACAGTCCTGCTAACAAGCTTTATTTTTCATTATTCTCAAGTTTTGATAATATCAGTGATTTCAAAACTCTCTCTGATAACTGTGTTCTCATTCCTTCATCCTTGTAAACATCCTACTAATAAATACATTCTGTAATCTCTCTTATTTCACCCTGATGAATGTCAGTTTTTCTTTTCTAATGACTATCCCTAAAGGGAAGCATGAACAAGATGCTCTGTCCAAGACTCAAATGTAGACAAATTATATACACTAATAAAATCTGCCTGTGATATAATCGAGTGACATTCATCGTAAGAGATTTAAATTCATTAGTGTAAGCTGACACTACTGATGCTCCTAAGCATTTCATTTTAACATAAATTCTTGCAGTTCCCAAGGTGTTTGTAAACAAGTTATTAGGTTCATACAAGTAGTAGAGTTGGTGTCTGTTTGGTCTAAGTCCAATTAAGCAAATGAAAGCAAAGTTTTTTGATATACTCATGAAAACAGATCAAAACTTCCATAAACTGAAAATATGATATCAAAATATGGTTAATCTATTCCTAACATACAAGCATACAATAAACTCAATAATAAGCTGGCAGCCTAGAAAATTATAATTACATAGTCAGGAGCAATATGAAACATTAGTTTATAAAATGATTTAAATAATTCTCAGATATAAGCTTAGAAGGAATGATGAAACTCATTCCTTCAAATTCATAACTATCTCTAGTTATTTTGATGGCATCAAGGGAAGCAGATCATGTCTATGAACCAAATCAGAATATGCTCTAGTCATGCTGACATGCTGAAAAACTATAAATTACTGTCTGCTTAAGCCATACAAAAGTTCTAATAATTCAAAAAAGAAAAGAGAAAAATCACAAAAATGAATCACTTTATTTGTAAACAAACCTGAAAACCAGCTGTCCTTGGTCAGTTAGGCCCCATATCACTCGATTACGAGAAACAACTTTAACCATTTGAAACTTCTTACACTGCACAATGAACTGGCTGTTGCTACTCCAACTACGTTGTGCACACACCTGTCAGATCATTCATGGTTATGGTTAGCATCCTATGATTAATCTAAACAAGAGCCATAGTTACTAATAATTAATAAACAAACAAATAATTAATCACTAAATAAAATGCTCCAACAGGTTAAGAGAAAGTATGCCCCAACAGGTTAAGAAATACTGTAGTATGCTTCAACAGGTTAAGAGATACTGTACTATGCTCTAACAGGTTAAGAGATACTGTACTATGCTCTAACAGGTTAAGAGATACTGTACTATGCTCTAACAGGTTAAGAGATACTGTACTATGCTCTAACAGGTTAAGAGATACTGTACTATGCTCTAACAGGTTAAGAGATACTGTACTATGCTTTAACAGGTTAAGAAATACTGTACTACGCCTCAACAGGTTAAGAGATAGCATGCTCTAAGAGACTGACACATAGTATACTTAAGAAAAGTATTCCACACCACATTACTTCATTTGTATCTTCTGATTATATGTCTGCATCAATAATTTCTTAACAGTTTTTCTATGCTGCTCTTAGGGAACTTCTAAAATCCTAGCTAAGTAAGAAATGTTAAGACTAATTTAAATAAAGATAAAAACTGACTTGATTGAATCATCAATAACAAAGTTAACAAAATCCTTGATGCGTACATTCAGCGCAAAGAATAGAATTTAAGAAAGCAAATTCCACTTTGTTTCTAAGTAATAGCAGCAGATTCATCACAGAATGTGTCAGACAATAAATCTATGCCATAAAAGAAACACTGCACTAGAGTTGCCCTCTGCCAGTGGCCTGTTGAGGGTGAGGTACTAAAAGCTAAAAAGCAGCATTGCAGTTCATCAGTTGTGGAGACTCTTGGGGGTGTTCCCAGACAGAACAGGAGTCAGATACATAGACAGATAAAAGACATATAGCTTAAAAACAAACCTTCACAGGATTAAAGCAAACCTTTTAAGCAAACTCCCCAACTGCCCTCTATTCACAAACTATAAATAACCGAATGAAATCAAACATCTCTAGTTGATTCTCTACTGAAAGGAACCACACAGGAGACTCCTTTCATACAGAGGTCCTAAATTGGCTCGATCTTCCAAGGACTAAACATCTCTGTAGTAAAGTATATCATCTAGGCAATCATTCACAAGCAAACGTCCTAATAGATCTCTCACAATCTTTGTGATCAGATCATTCTGTAAGACTGAGGCATAGGTAAGGCCTTAACAAAGGAACATCTTGTCAAAATATGTTTATCTATATTCATCATACTTAGTCGCTATCTCCCACATTAGCAAGGTAGCGCAAGGAAACAGACGATAGAATGGCCCAACCCACCCACATACACATGCATATACATAAACGCCCACACACAAACATATACATACCTATACATTTCAATGCATTTATTTTATATTCATTATATTTTGTCACTGTCTCCTGCATCAGCGAGGTAGTGCAAGGAAACAGACGAATGAATGGCCCATCCCACCCACATACACATGTATATACATACACGTCCACACACACACATATACATACCTATACATCTCAACATATACATATATATACGGACACAGACATATACATATATACCATGTACATAATTCATAGTCTGCCCTTATTCATTCTTGGCGCCACCCCGCCACACATGAAATGACAACCCCCTCCCCCGCATGTGTGCGAGGTAGCACTAGGAAAAGACAACAAAGGCCACATTTGTTCACACTCAGTCTCTAGCTGTCATGTATAATGCACCGAAACCACAGCTCCCTTTCCACATCCACACCCCACAAAACTTTCCATGGTTTACATACATATTCATACACAGACATATACATGTATACACATGTGCATATTTATACTTTCCATGGTTTACCTACATATTCATACACAGACATATACATGTCTACACATGGGCATATTTATACTTGCTGCCTTCATCCATTCCCGTCACCACCCCGCAACATGTGAAACAGCACCCCCCCCACATGTACACAAGGTAGCACTAGGAAAAGACAACAAAGGCCACATTCGTTCACGCTCAGTCTCTAGCTGTCGTGAGTAATGCACTGAAACCATAGCTCCCTTTCCACAGCCAGGCCCCACAAAACTTTCCATGGTTTACCCCAGACACTTCACATGCCCTGGTTCAATCCATTGACAGCACATCGACCCCAGTATACCACACAGTTCCAATTCACTCTATTCCATGCTTGCCTTTCACCCTCCTGTATGACTAGGCCCCAATTGCTCAAAATCTTTTTCACTCCATCCTTCCACCTCCAATTTGGTCTCCCACTTCTCCTCATTCCCTCCACCTCTGACACATATATCCTGTTTGTCAATCTTTCCTCATTCATTCTCACCAAATATTGGTATTGACACATGTTAGTCCATTCCAGATAAGGGCATCATTTTGTCACTAATATCAGCTATGATCTTTTCTTTCTGAACTGATTGGGAATATTAAGATAATACATGTTTCTTTTGCTACAAGAAACTCCTCCCTTCCAGGCTGCAAAGCAATTCCTTGTAATGAATTGACAAAAAAACTAATGTAATCTTGATGAATGTCTGCCCTACAGATTGTTTTGTGCAGATCTTTAAAATCTGAATCTTCACACACATTCATAAATTCTTTTTATCAAACCGAAGCTTTAACAAAACAAGGACAGCAATGACTCTTGACATCCATACTCTCATCACTGATATAAATAAAGAAGGAATTACAAAATTCTTAGTAGCTTATGATGCACACATTATCTACTATAAACTAAGCATGGGCCAGACACCTGACACAGGTACTTAAACATATGATACAAATGTAACAGGTTAATGAAAATTTTAGATGGTACAGCTGAAAGTACAGGAAAAGATGAACTACAAAAGACACTGATGAATTCATCGTTGATTTCCTGAAGGTTACGGATCATACCAAGATAATAAACCAAGGAAAAGATTCTTGACTTTATCTGAGAGCATTTTATTTGTAAGGATGGAGGCAATATTCTAACAAACCTCACCTAACGATTTAATGCATCATGCTGTTAACACACTTCAGTTCCTGTAGAAAACTTTGTCCATATGTCCAACTTTCCTCAAACACATTCGGCAGTCTTTCAAAATACTCATTCCATCCCCTCCTCACTTATTTACAACCTGTTACCATTTCCCCCTTTGCCCCCTTCACCAATGTTCCCATTCATTATCATTCTTCACAAATTATCAACCTCCCTCCCAAACATCTTATCATCCCTAAAGTTTACAATCAACAACTCACCCCAACTCATTTGCCCTCTTTTTCAAACCTTGCACCTTCCTCCTGACTTCCTGCCACTTTCTCTTATACATCTTCCAATCATCCGCACTCCTTCCCTGTAAGTACTGCTCATATACCTCTCTCTTCACTTTCCACAGCAACTTTATTTCTTCATCCTACCACTCACTACCCTTTCTAATCTGCCTAACTACCACATCTCACATGCCCCATGCATGGCCTCACACGTACCAGCACTCCTTCCTTAAATACCTCCCATTCCTCACCCACTTCTCTAGCTTCATTTAGTCCATCTTTTGCCATTCTCTCCTGGTATTTCTTCACACAAGTCTCTTTTTCAGGCCTACTTACTCTCAGCACTCTCTTCTCATCCATAATGTTTCTTCTACATGCCTTCATCCATGCCTCTATCCCACCAGCTGCTACTCTCAGCACATTCACATCCAGAAGTCTTGCTTTTACATGCCTATCAAATAACAAGTAATCAAATAATGCCCACTGACCATCTTTCCTACTCACATATGTATACTTGTGAGTGGCCTTCTTTTTAAACTAGGTACCTCCAATCAACAGTTCTTTTCCAGCATACAACTACACAAGCTATTTACCATTTCCATTTACACTATATACCCCTAATCATACACTCAATTGCAATATTACTCACCTTTGCATTCAAATCACCCATCATTAAAACCACAATATTACTCACCTTCGCATTCAAATCCCCAGTCACTAAAACCATCTCTTTCACCAAAATGGTTGACATACTCACTCAGCTGCTCCCAGAACACTTGCCTCTCATGATCTTTCTTCTCATGGCTAGATACATAAGCACTAATAATCACCCATCTTTTCTGTCCACTTTCATTTTTATCCCATCAGTCCAGAGCTCACTCCCTTATATTCTTTCACACACTCCCACACCTCCTGCTTCAGCAGTAGTGCAGCCCCTTCCTTGAGTCTTGTCCTCTCACCAACCCCTAACTTTACTCCCAAGACATTTCCAAGCCATTCTTGCCCTTTACCCTTAAGTTTTGTTTCAGTTAGAGCCAGAACATCCAAGAAAGGAGATATAAAACCTATCTCTCCTTTCCCCTCATCTGAGTTACATCCACACACATTTAGACACCCGACCCTGAGCCTTCAAAGGCAGGTGAGTACTTCCTGCGTGGCTCCTTCTTTTGTTCTATCTTTCAGAAATTGAAATACAGAAAAAGGAGGGTTTCCAGCCTCAAACTCCCACCCCCTTTGGTTGCCTTCCTTGACATGCAGGGAATAAGGAGGTACAATTCTTTCTCCCCTGTTTATGTATAACTAAATACTTCAGTCCATATCAGACAGCATAGGATTTAAACTATGGTATCACACAGCAAAAGAAAAATCTACAAAGTATAATTCATGTATAAAAAATTTGATCATTCTAGCCTAAACATAAATAAAGAAGACAATTCTCATTCTTACTTGGTTCTCCTCATTGATGTACCATGTTAAATCTTCATCCACGCACATTTGCTGAACATTTTTGGCAACCAGCCTCATTTTGCATGATGACAATGTCTCCGGTGAGGGATTCTGGATGGCATACACATTTGTACCAAACTGTATCCATGAAATGCAACCATTTGGTGAAATGGAAATTGCTGAAGCTTTTGCTGTTAACTTGACTTTCCTCCAAGCCTTGTTTTTGGCAGTAAAATCTTGGAAGAAAAGGCAACCATGACGGTCAACAAATCCAACAGTATTCTCTGAAACAGCTAAACTCATAATGTTACTTGGAAGCTTGTATTTCGTCCATCCACCAGTCATTTCTTCTGCATCATATTCATGGCATTCTTGAATATCAGAAGCAGAATATGACCAACTAACATCTGCTACTTCTGATGAGTCAGTAACAGTCAACATTTCTTTTGAATCATTCACACTCTGCTCTTGTCCTTCAGCCTGTGGTCTACTGCCAAGGGACAGCAGGCTACTTCCAGATGGTGGACCATAGCTCAAGCAGCTATGTCTATCCTCACTTAAGTTACTTAATAAATGCTCAACTTCCTCATTCCTGACTAAAGAGGAATTATCTTCAATGGTGCTTGAACTTTCTGCTTCCTTATGACTAAATGCATCAGAACTACTGTCTACAGAAATGATGCTGTGATCACCAGGGTAATACTGCGCATAAAAGTCAATGTTACTTGAACAATCTGGGGCTGGACTTAATTCTTTCAATGTGCTTGGGGTTGAACAACCAGTGCTATCAAAGCTACATTCCCTGCTTAAGGCAAAATAATTTTCAGAATTCCCAGTGGCTTCACTTTCATGATCTTTCATTTTAATTTCATGGTCCATTTTTAGGCAGCCAAGATCAAGGATTTCAGCCAAGAGACTCTCCTTTTGCTGTATGTCACTTTTGAAGTCATCATATGTTCTGGTATCTACAGTCTCAAAACCTAAATTAGTTGTGGAATCTCTTTCTCCAGTCGCTTCACAATTCAACCTCTCATTTTCATCTACACCATCATCACTGACTGACTCACTATTTTCCATTTGTCTCTCATCAGTTAACAATACATTGGCTTCATCTGTGGGTTCAGTATCCATACTTATCGCCACATTAGACATTTTTGAAAATTTGGTTGCAGGTAACAATGCTGAGCACTGATGGGGTTCTACTGAAGGGCTTGATGATGTTTCACTGTTGGGTGTATCACTTATATCAGATGTGGATTTGCAGCTGTTTTCACTACTGGAATCAGGTGAAGGAACAAAATCTGTGGACATTAAAAGAAAACCTCATCATTCCAATGTACCACCGTCGAAAAGCTGTGGACAGTATGATATACAACAGGAGACAAAGTATTCTAAGATAATGTCATATCATGTACTTTGAACCTTGAACCCTACAACCCCAGGACCCCATTCATGGGGCTATCAAAGCACTCAAGTCACATCCATAGGCCAGGACTAGAGGTTATGAAGCACAGTTGCATTGTATATCTGCCTGGGCAAGGTACCTGCAGGCCTATTGAGGTGCAGGTATTCTATGTTTTCATTGTTGAAGCTGCATCTTGGGCATGATGGGTCCTGTGATACTGATGTGCTATTCATGTTTATCTGGAGAGTGCTGTTCCAGCTGGGATTATATCTGGTAGAAAGAAGTTCAAGACTATGTTGGGTGGACTACCGTTTAGTTTTTGTCTGTGAAATTTTGTCAAGGAGGTGTTTGCTGTGAGGTGGGCGGATCTGTGAATACAAGTGGCTGAACCATATGGTAGGGGTAACCTTTTTATTCCTGCATGAAGGTTGGTAGATGGCTTGCATAGGAGGGGGACCAGTAGTTGAAAAGAATGGGGTTTCCAGAATGTTATAGTTGGATTACATTGGAAGTAAATGAATTTGCTGTGAAGACGCAGAATGTTTTTAATTGTCAAGCAGCTAAAGATTATACTCAGTGCCTTGTTTTGGGTGGTTTGTAATTCTGCTGTTTACTTTTGAAAGCATGAGTGACTGAGAAGGTGAGGCAGAGTTTAGAGAAGTGGATAACTGTTTGCAGATGATACTGAAGGATTCTTTTTTGTACTAAACTGGTGCCAGTGCATGTTCTTAAGGAGTGCAATTGGTTTGTGAACTTCGAGTTGATATTTGTGACGTGGGGGTAAAATGTGTGTATGATGTGAGAGTACAAACTGGATTCATGTTTGTTGTGGGTGAAGAGGGAAAAACTAGATTTCTGTTGGGATGTGGTCAATTTGTTGTGTTCCTAGAAGGCACCTGCCTGCAAGTGAAAAATTACCTTAAATTAACTTGTGTCAATGGTAGTCCTCAAATCATCAATGGAATTCCAGTAACTGTTTAATGTGGATCATCAATGGACTTCATCATCAAGGACCTTACCACCCCAAACAACCCCAATGACCTTACCACCCCAAACAACCCCATCTACCATGAAAAAAAGAAAAGCTTCATGTCATCAGGTACAGAAAGATATGGTGATTGTATACAGCGGTGAATCAGATTAAAAAGCATAAAAAGTAAAAATATAGTTTTGAAGCATAGGAGACTTCTTTACATACTCAATTAATGTATTAACTGAAAAGGCACATAATCAAATGCCTACTGAGAGAAAAGAATCACTGTCACTTGATAAACAGGAAGTCAATCTAAGTAAAGGAATAGTGCAGTCCCTTAACATATGTAACATCTAAAATACATGGAACAAACTTAACCTTTACTCCCCTTTCAAAAACAAAATAAGACAGAAAAATGGTAACTGAAGAGGTGAAGAGATCCAGTGAAGTATATACAAAAATTAAGCAATAAATAGAAAACGTTCCAGAGCTGCTGTCAAGTTGAATTCAGCTTCAAGACAGGCACTTCCTCTGTAGGAAAGACACTAATGATCAGTGGTTTGCACAAAGTAATCTTGCCTTACGGGTAGACAATGTGTAAACCACAGGATAAAGATTGGGATTTACCCTTATTATCATCCCAAAGGGATCACAGCTCTCTTATTTTTAACATTATCATTATCTATATTATCATCAATCATCCTTGGGGAAAGGGGAGAAAGAACACTACCGACGTCTCTTGCATGTCGCAGAAGGCGACTTAGATCAGTGGCTGGATATACTCTCCTCTAGTAATATTACTTTCTAAAAGTAGAAGGAGAAGAAAACAGAATTCTTTATTCTAAGGCTTAACTCCTAATAATACCTTGCAAAGGTGGTAAAGGAGAGGACATATGGAAAAAAAATTATGATCATCGGTATTTGGAGGTCACCTATGACTAACAATCTCCCTTCTACAGAACAATCTACAATCTACCAATGAAAAATAAAATAGCTCTGAACCCCTCTCTGGTGAAGCATTTGACATCTTAATATAAATAAGTTGGTTTCTTAGAGCAGCAATATGAGTTCCACAAACAATGCAATCTGACTATTCAGAATAGCTATTGACCCTCTAACCTCCATAAGAAAAATGTGTCCACATTTTCACTATAATATGGATACTAATAACAACACAATGATTCTAATAAACAATAATCAATCTCCAAGTATCTGCAGTCTGCCCCCATACTTAGCATTTCTCTTCTACTGCTGTACTAGATAATACCTCCTTAGTCAACATCATAAAAGTTCTTTCACTAACACATCTTATCTAAATATATTATCATGGTCCTTACCATCTTTTTTTCTTGTTTTCTTCTTTGACTTATCTCTCAGGACCAGTGGCTCAGTTTCTGCACCTTCTTGTGCAACAATCTGGGAACTTGTTACAATTTCTTCATAGTCTTCAACAACTTGTTCCTCACCCTAAAAAGCAAAGTTATATTGATCAAGTTTGTAAAATTTAATAATTTGCAGCTTGAATACCATCCACCTAAAAGGATTTATACTAATAATGGTTTTACAGTCAAATTCTAATGTAAATGGATTGTACACTTAAACTGAAACATGAATGCTATGTTTTACATCATAGCACACATGTCACATGTTGCATCTACTGATAACTATTGGTGTATTACGGGGAGACAGTCTCACACTTGTGATGTCCAGGACTCATTAAACCTTTGGTGTGAAAGTAACAGTATGGGAACTGCTTAGTGGACTAGGTGACAGGCTGCCCTATATGGCCATTTATTTATGATAAATGAAGGATTAGCACTAGACTGTTTAACAGAGTTGTATTATGATTTTTGGACATCATACTAGTGACCAAAACGCTTGCTAGTGAGCTCTCATACATCTTTTCTATGACTGAGACATCCATTATATATGCTCACTTGTTGAGAATCTTGAAAAATTATGTTTTTACTTACTGCAATATTCACACTGATTAAAGGAGGTGTTTTGCCTATTCCTGTGATGAGCATTGGTGATGACAACATGGCGGGGATGAGGCTGCTAACAGAATGCACCATCCTGGGATGAATAGGGCTTGAAGAATGCATAAACTGCTCATTTTCTGGAACCACTCCTGATGATGATGATCTCTGATGACCTTGTTTTTGTCTTTTCGTTCCAATATTACTAGAGGAAGCAGAAGTATCTTGCTCTGATCTGTGGAACAGTTGTGGTGATGGGCAGGCTTGTTGCTGATTATTCCTGATTTCTTTCCCTATAATAATTGATGGATTTGTATGTTCTGAGACTTTAGCTGCAACAGAGCTACTCACACGTGCAATCTGTTCAAAAAGTCCAGTTCCTCGAGTTACAATGCGGGAACCAATATCACGCAGATTCTGAGTTTCAGGGAAAGGATTACTTCTTACTAAGGAGGGATTCTGTTTCTTACCAATATCAAGAGGTTCAATGCTAAGACAAGCAACATTTCTGGACCCTTCCAACACAAAAATTTCCCGGCCTGATGCAGCTATTCCAGTAATGTGCCGGAACTGTCCAGTAAAAGTCAACACTTTTGAGCTCTTTACATCAATAACAAAAAGCCAGTGTGGATTACAAGAAACTATATGAGATTCATCAAGCATGTACAACAATCCAAAAGAAAACTTTTCACCTTCTTTAGGCTTCTCAAAACTGGGATTAAGCAACAGCGCCTTTGCTTTCTCTGGCAATTCCTTTATAATGTGAGTAAGCAAAACATTTCCCTCACTAGTTGCAGACCAGAATCTCAATCCAGGCCGAGATGTATAGAGTACAGCATCAGAACAGGTAGCTGAAGGAGACCACACACAACCAAATAAACCATGACATCTGCGAGGTTTCTGACCGACTTGCTGAATTCTACCTTCAGCCAAGCTATATATAAGAGCTCTCTCTAGGGTAGAAACTGCAAGATGTTGATAGATGTAAGACAGTTGCGTGATACTACTTGTCTCTTTTAAAAGTTTTCTAGCTGTACATTCACTTGTCTGGTAATTAATATCTACTACTGAAACTACACCCTCTGCATCTCCAGAGAAGAGTCGCATCCCATTTCGACTCCATGTCAAACTGGTTATCTTAACATTATGAATATTTCCCACAGTGAAACGTTTTACAGAAGGCTGAACTGCTGTCATGCCTTTGGACCGGAGGATACCTGAATCTGAAATTAAGAAAAATATGAACTGAGTCAACTCTATACAAATACAAAGCTACTGACAAAATGCCCAAATATTTATACACTGAAATATTTGTGAGAAAGTCTGCATACACCACCCATCTGTGAAGAAGGAATAGCTCATCTATGAGGCAAAGCAAGAATGAAAAATACAGTATAACCTCAATTCAAAGGACAGATGGGGGAAGGGGAATCCGAGAATGCCAGCCGTCCATTAAATCTGGATGATTTATCATGGTGTATTATACAAAGCACAATAATGACAATATCTTAAAATCAAAAAATACACCAACACAAAAGGAACATTGTAAACTATTGTAAATAATGTTAGTCAAGGTATCTTGACTTACTGACTATATCTGAGAGAAGAGTTTATATTATCGTGATCAATAGTGGTGACCCTGAATAACTTTTATTTCAAGTTTGAGAAGAAATGATGGTTCTGGAGCCTCTTATCAGGAGAAGCTTGTGGTGAGAAGCACTGATGCTCCAACTGCCTCTTACTGGTAGAGGACTGTACTGAAGGAGAATCAGCAGCAGCAACAAATTTGAAGAAAGAGTCGAGCTCCAATTCAGTCATACTCTAGCACTGCTTCCTTATCATAATTTCCCTAAATGCACAAACATTTTCATAATAGGGTTGTACTTCATGGTCAGTTGATATGACAAGATAATTCATGAAAAAACATCTTTGTGATGAAAAACAATGTTTTTGGAATACTATCTCAAGACTGGCAGACAGTGTCTGTTATTTTCAAAGGCTATTGTATTGAGGTTTTATTGTATTCATAGGTGCCAACAAGGTGATTATATGAGAGCACAATGGAGAAAAGAGTTTAAGAACCGTTTTTCTGGAAAAATATAACAAACTCATTAGTTAACTCCTTCAGTTACTCATATTTACACAGCCAATATCTGTCATACAGAAGGTAAATTGTAACATTCATGAGGCTCCTAAATCATTTCTCCTATTCCTGATAATGATGCTCCTTAACTGGCATGCTTGCTCCAAATAATAACCCTTTTCTATGATAGCACACACTATGCTGTCAAACTTACTTTTAAACTCAATGATAATCTATAAAAAATTATATCTAAAAATCTTCCAGTCTTTCTTACTTCAGTACTACTATATTCCTTCTCTTCAATCTACTTAAAGCAAATTCGTTTCAGTAATGATGAATCTAAGGATTTCTCAAACCACACAGAAACCAGAATGACAAGAAAAATATTCTTAAATATAATGATCTATCCCTGGGTATATGGGAAAAGAATACTTCCCACACATTCCCCATGTGTCGTAGAAGGCGACTAAAGGGGATGGGAACAGGAGGACTAGAAACCCTCCCTTCCTTGTATTTTAACTTTCTAAAAGGGGAAACAGAGGAAAGAGTCATGCAGGAGTGCTCATCCTCCTTAAAGGCTCAGATTGGGGTGTCTAAATGTGTGGATGTAACCAAGATGAGAAAAAAGGAGAGATAGGTAGTATGTTTGAGGAAAGGAACCTGGATGGATGTTTTGGCTCTGAGTGAAATGAAGCTCAAGGGTAAAGGGGAAGAGTGGTTTGGGAATGTCTTAGGAGTAAAGTCAGGTGGTTAGTGAGAGGACAAGAGCAAAGGAAGGAGTAGTACTACTCCTGAAACAGGAGTGGTGGGAGTATGTGATAGAGTGTAAGAAAATAAACTCTAGATTGATATGGGTAAAGCTGAAAGTTGATGGAGAGAGATGGGTGATTATTGGTGCCTATGCACCTGGTCATGAGAAGAAAGATCATGAGAGGCAAGTGTTTTGGGAGCAGCTGAGTGAGTGTGTTAGCAGTTTTGATGAACAAGACCAGGTTATACTGATGGGTGCTTTGAATGCAAAGGTGAGTAATGTAGCAGTTGAAGGCATAACTGGTGTACATGGGGTGTTCAGTGTTGTAAATAGAAATGGTGAAGAGCTTGTAGATGTGTGTGCTGAAAAAGGACTGATGATTGGGAATACATGGTTTAAAAAGAGAGATATACATAAGTATTCATATGTAAGGAGAGAGGGCTAGAGAGTGTTTTTGTACTACATGTTAATTGATAGGCACGTGAAAGAGAGACTTTTGGATGTTAATGTGCTGAGAGGGGAAAATGGAGGGATGTCTGATCACTATCCTGTGGAGGCGAAGGTGAAGATTTGTAGAGGTTTTCAGAAAAGAAGAGAGAATGTTGGAGTGAAGAGAGTGGTGAAAGTAAGTGAAATGGAAAGGAAACTTGTGCGAGGAAGTACCTGAAGAGATTGAGTGCAGAATGGAAAAAGGTGAGAGCAAGGAGTGGGGGAAGAATGGGATGTACTTAGGGAAGCAGTGATGCCTTTCACAAAAGATGATTGTGGCATGAGAAAGGTGGGAGGTGGCCAGATTAGAAAGGGTAATGAGTGGTGGGATGAAGAAGTAAGATTGTTAGTAAAAGAGAAGAGATAGGTGTTTGGACAGTTTTTGCAGGGAAGTAGTGTGAATGACTGGGAGATGTATAAAAGAAAGATGCAAATGGTCAAGAGAAAGGTGCAAGAGGTGAAAAAGGGGGCAAATAAGAGTTGGGGTGAAAGTATCATTAAATTTCAGGGAGAATAAAAAGATGTTTTGGGGAGGTAAATAGAGTGTGTAAGACAAGAGAACAAATGGGAACATCAGTGAAGGGGGGATAATGGGGAGGTAATAACATGTAATGGTGAAGTGAGAAGGAGATGGAGTGAGTATTTTGAAGGTTTGTTGAATGTGTTTGATGGTAGAGTGGCAGATATAGAGTGTTTTGGTTGAGGTGGTGTGAGAAGTGAGAGGGTCAGGGTGAATTGTTTGGTAAACAGAGAAGAGGTAGTGAAAGCTTTGCGGAAGACGAAAGCTGGCAAGGTGGTGGGATTGGACAATATTGCAGTGGAACTTATTGAAAAAGGGGGTGATTGTGATGTTGACTGGTTGGTAAAGATATTCAATGTATGTATGGTTCATGGTCAAGTACCTGAGGATTGGCAGAATGCATGCATTGTGCCATTGTACAAAGGCAAAGGGGGATAAAGGTGAGTGTTCAAATTACAGAGGTATAAGTTTACTGAGTATTCCTGGGAAATTATATGGGAAGGTATTGATAGAGAGGGTAAAGGCATGTACAGAGCATCAGATTGGGATAAGCAATGTAGGTGAGTGTTCAAATTACAGAGGTATAAGTTTATTGAGTATTCCTGGGAAATTATATGGGAAAGTATTGATAGAGAGGGGAAAGGCATGTACAGAGCATTAGATTGGGATGAGCAATGTGGTTTCAGAAGTGGTAGAGGATATGTGGATCAGGTGTTTGCTTTGAAGAATGTGTGGGAGATACTTAGAAAGACAAATGGAACTGTATGTGGCATTTATGAATCTGGAGAAGGCATATGATAGAGTTGATAGAAATGCTTTGTGGAAGGTATTAAGAGTATATGGTGTGGGAGGTAAGTTGCTAGAAGCAGTGAAAAGTTTTATCAAGGATGTAAGGCATGTGCACAAGTAGGAAGAGAGGAAAGTGATTGGTTCCCAGTGAATGTCAGTTTGCAGCAGGGGTGCATGATGTCTCCATGGTTGTTTAATTTGTTTATGGGTGGGGTTGTTAGGGAGGTAAATGCAAGAGTTTTGGAGAGAGGGGCAAGTATGCTATCTGCTCCGGATATGAGGGCTTGGGAAGTAAGTCAGTTGTTGTTCACTGATGATACAGTGCTGGTACCTGATTCGGGTGAAAAACTGAAGAAGTTGGTGACTGAGTTTGGTAAAGTGTATGAAAAAAGAAAGCTGAGAGTAAATGTGAATAAGAGCAAGGTCGTTAGGTTCAGTAGGGTTGAGGGACAAGTTAATTGGGAGGTGAGTTTGAATTGAGAAAAACTAGAGGAAGTGAAGTGTTTTAGATATCTGGGAGTGAATTTAACAGCAGATGGAACTATGGAAGCAGAAGTGAATCATAGGGTGGGGGAGGGGGCGAAGGTTCTGGGAGCGTTGAAGAAGGCGTGGAAGGTGAGAACGTTCTCTTGGAGAGCAAAAATGGGTATGTTTGAAGGAGTGGTGGCTCCAACAATGTTATATGGTTGTGAGGCATAGGTTATAGATAGGGTTGTGAAGAGGATGTTGGATGTGTTGGAAATGAGGTTTGAGGACAATATGTGGTGTGAGGAGGTTTGATTGACTAAGTAATGAAAGGGTAAGAGAGATGTGTGGTAGTAAAACGAGTGTGGTTGAGAGAGGTGAAGAGGGTGTATTGAAATGGTTTGGTCACATGGAGAAAATGAGTAAGGAAAGATTGACAAAGAGGATATACGTGTCAGAGGTGGAGGTAACGAGAAGTGGGAGACCAAATTGGAGGTGGAAGGATGGAGTGAAAAAGATTTTGAGCGATCGGGGCCTGAACATACAGGAGGGAGAAAGGCGTGCAAGGAGGAGAATGAAATGGAATGATGTGGTATACCGGGGTGGACGTGCTGTCAATGGATTGAACCAGGGCATGTGAAGCATCTGGGGTAAACCATGGAAAGTTTTGTGGGGCCTACATGTGGAAAGGGAGCTGTGGTTTCGGTGCATTATACATGAGAGCTAGAGACTGAGTGTGAACGAATATGGCCTTTGTTGTCTTTTCCTAGCACTACCTCGTGCGCATGCAGGGGGAGGGGGTTGTCATTTCATGTGTGAAGGGGTGGAGACGGGAATGAATAAAGGCAGCAAGTATAAATTATGTACATGGTATATATGTATATGTCTGTGTATGTATATATATGTATATGATGAAATTTTTTTTTTTTTTTTTTGCTTTCTCGCTGTCTCCCGCGTTTGCGAGGTAGCGCAAGGAAACAGACGAAAGAAATGGTCCAACCCACCCCCATACACATGTATATACATACGTCCACACACGCAAATATACATACCTACACAGCTTTCCATGGTTTACCCCAGACGCCCCACATGCCCTGATTCAATCCACCGACAGCACGTCAACCCCGGTATACCACATCGATCCAATTCACTCTATTCCTTGCCCTCCTTTCACCATCCTGCATGTTCAGGCCCCGATCGCACAAAATCTTTTTCACTCCATCTTTCCACCTCCAATTTGGTCTCCCACTTCTCCTCATTCCCTCCACCTCCGACACATATATCCTCTTGGTCAATCTTTCCTCACTCATTCTCTCCATGTGCCCAAACCATTTCAAAACACCCTCTTCTGCTCTCTCAACCACGCTCTTTTTATTTCCACACATCTCTCTTACCCTTACGTTACTTACTCGATCAAACCACCTCACACCACACATTGTCCTCAAACATCTCATTTCCAGCACATCCATCCTCCTGCGCACAACTCTATCCATAGCCCACGCCTCGCAACCATACAACATTGTTGGAACCACTATTCCTTCAAACATACCCATTTTTGCTTTCCGAGATAATGTTCTCGACTTCCACACATTCTTCAAGGCTCCCAGAATTTTCGCCCCCTCCCCCATCCTATGATCCACTTCCGCTTCCAGGGTTCCATCCGCTGCCAGATCCACTCCCAGATATCTAAAACACTTTACTTCCTCCAGTTTTTCTCCATTCAAACTTACCTCCCAATTGACTTGACCCTCACTTGAAATGTATAAGTATGTATATGTGTGTGTGTGTGGACGTGTATGTATATACATGTGTATGTGGGTGGGATGGGCCATTCTATCATCTGTTTCCTTGCGCTACCTCACTAATGTGGGAGACAGCGGCAAAGTATAATAATAATAATAATAATGTATATGTATGTATATGTTCAAATGTATTATCTATTTATTTTATTTTATTTTGCTTTGTCGCTGTCTCCCGCGTTTGCGAGGTAGTGCAAGGAAACAGACGAAAGAAGTGGCCCAACCCATCCCCATACACATGTATATACACACACGTCCACACACGCAAATATACATACCTATACATCTCAATGTACACATATATATACACGCACAGACACATACATATATACCCATGCACACAATTCACACTGTCTGCCTTTATTCATTCCCATCGCCACCTCGCCACAAATGTATAGGTATGAATATGTGCGTGTGTGAGCGTTTATGTATATACATGCGTATGTGGGTGGGTTGGGCCATTCTTTTGTCTGTTTCCTTGTGCTACCTCACTAACACAGGAGACAGCACCTAAGTATAATAAATATAAATAACAAATAAATAATGACTTATGTGATGCTGATAGATATTTTGCTCATTAAAGTATCAGAGAAAAGTTCTGTATGTGGTTTACAAAAAATATTGGAAACAAAATTTTTTGTAAAATGTGATATATCCATGTTTGCAGATAATGTCGCAATTTTTCAATAAAAAATAATGACAATGATTTCCTAATACTGCATCTGTTATACTATTCTGTTAACATTCAACAAGCCATTATAAATGAGAACCAGGATAGCCATATCAATCTCTACAAAGCAACATCTCTGCACACTCCTCCATGTGCGTTACCTACTTTACATCTAACCCTTGGTAGTTTCTGTTCTAACGACTAATAAGTACTCATCTGATCAATCCTCATAAAAGTGGAAGCTGAGGATTCCATCTTTCACACTAATACTTACTCTCCTTTACTAATCCATCCCTAGAGGAAGGTCAGGAAAATGGATACCTGGCTCAGGCAAGGGTATATATATAAAGCATTATCAGGATGGCCTTGATAGGGCCTCAGCTGCCCGTGCCACCTCATCTAAAATAAAAAAATTCAGGGTATTCTCTCTTCATTACTTTCCTTCAAACTCTAACCACTTGCTTATTTTCAAAAAAAAAAAAACTCTCTTAAATGTTTGAAACTCCATTCCCTGTACTGTTCCCTCTTCAACCTCTTTCCATTCAACCATATTCAACAATCAATCTCTTCTTTCTCATATAAAAAAATCACTTTCTCCAATCTTAATTTGCTACAAAAGAAATGGCAGGTACTTACTTGATGAAAATGAGGAGTGTGCACCTGGAATACTGGTTATTCGGGGAAGCTGAAATATTGTTATGGTGCCATCTACAGTTCCTGCAGCAATCATGTCATCTACAGTTCTTACACTAGCCACACTTGATACCGGTGAAAGATGGTTCTGGAAATTATCATTCATGTAAAAGATACTTGATAGCCTGCTTCAGTTTCAGAAGTCAATGAACAAGAAAAGTTGATAATGTGAATATATCACTGTACAATGCAGTAAAACTCCAGGTGAAAGAAAAATTGGAGAAATTTAGATGGCCTGTGTATAAAGAAGATAATGGGTATGAAAGAAATAGAATGATCTTTATTTTGACACTTTCATCAACACTAGAATATAAGCTATCACTCTCTTACCTGTTTGCTTAACCCTTTTAGTGTGCAATGGGTTCTTTTTTCTTCCTAGGGCACAATATACAAGGAAATCATTTCATTTCTTAATTATGAAAAAGGTGCAGGAAAGAAAAAACTATTTTTCTTATGATTTCAGAATCTACCAATCCTAGTTAAGGAAAAATACATTGTCTACCAGATAGGCCAATCCTAAGCATAAAAAATTTCATAGCTCTTTCATCACATATATGATAAGGTGCTCAAAAACTAGCAAAATCATATGATTTTCATATGAATTACCAGTTATGCATTACTAGTTTAAGAAAACATATCAAATACTGTACTGGCTAAATGTGACATGAGCATGGTGGATATGCAGTGGCAGATGCTACAAGCAATGGTGGGTACCACAGATGCAGCAAGTCCCTAGAAAACAAACGCAACCACCCATCATAGTCACTAGCAGGTCACTGAAGCCTCCAAGCAGCTCCAATGACTCATCCTTTGTTTGGGATGCCATCCATGGCCAACCTGCCTCTCTGAGGACAATAGCACCCACTAAGTTTACCTCTAATGAGGACAAGAGCACTGAAAGGGTTAAACACTATTTCTATTTAATACCTTTTCTGACTGACCACCTTATTTCCAATCAGATTCATAAGACTTTATGTATTTTGCATAAAATTATAGACAATTTCATCCGTGATTACACATCTTTTGCCTCACTCTCAAAAAAATGCATCTAGTAATGCGCTACATTTGTTTTCCCTTCAAACATAAATGAATACTAGTAAACTTACAACTAGGATGATAATGTGCATTAATAAAAAAAATATGAAGGTATTCTCCTCTAGTTTCCCTCAGTACATCAGCCAAAGTTACAGCAAAAACAAAGTAATGATTCATGAAAGTCCTGTGAATCACAATTACCTCACACTTCAGTCTCATGAGGTTGACTGAAGGCAAATGAGCCAAATAGACAAGGCCCACATTGGTGCCCAGGACCAAGTGCTGGGGCAGGGTGGCCAGGCAAGTCAACTGGAGGTCAGCAGCACCAAGCCCTCGCTGGAACTGCTGTGGTAATTGGTCTAGAAGGCCACTGAGAGGCAACCACTCTCTCCATACAGGATTTACCTCTGAATCCATCTTGCACCAACGAGCTTTCCCCTACAGAAATCAGTAAATGTTAATTATCAGTACTGTGCATGTTAGAGTCAATTTACATATGGGTACTACGCAGAAGAATCATTTCACTTATGGATAGCACATAGGTTCTAGAACAGAAGGAACCACCCATGGTAAAACTAGACTGTTAAAGTGGTACCCAGATCCATCTTACTCCCTCCACATATGGACTGCTTGTCTTACTTTTTGTCTCAATGAAATCAAGCTCTCGAGCTAGTCTTACCTACACACACCATACACCTAGCCTACTCATTTCTTACAGCTCTTCTTCACATGGGTTCTCTCTCTCTTTTCTCCTTAAATTTTCATTAATGAACTTGTAGCCCATAGTCCCCAGCAGGATAAGGTACTAACCATTTCCAGTTATCCCCTTTTATGGGGCACCCACAGTTTCAAGGCTGCACTTCATGCAGGAGCAAGGAAATAATGACTCCTTTACAGCCAGAAGATTCTTAATGGTACTGTACTCCATTACATCTATTGATAGTACAGAATCACCAAAAGTGACTTCTCACTCACGGTAAAACAAGCACAGCCTGGCAACACTACTCTGCAACATAACATAGAGTTTTACAAACGGGACCAAACCAGTTTAATTGATTATCAGTACTATATTCATTCATTCAAACAGATTCATCCATTTCCATCATTCTCCGTCTTTATACCAATAAAGAACTTCGACATCCTTTCAAAAGAGGTTCTTGTCTATTTTCTTGTTATGACTTCAGGCTATTCTTGTTATTATACTTCATGAAGACCTATTCACCAAAATCATCATCCAACTGGTTATGAATACTTAAGGCTGTAATCAAGTCACTCCTAACTCCTCTCTCCTCCACGAAGGGCATAGGTGTAGCTCTCTTATGTGAGATACCCTCTTAATTGCCCTTTGTATTGCCTGTCAACATATCTGTGAAGTTCCTGCAATATTTAATCATATACACGTTCGGTTTACTATGGCTAAGAGAGTGAAAGTGTTCTAGCTGAAGTATTTGTGTTACACGAGATTTTCATCAATTTCTTGTTTTTCACACATTTTCTCTAATCTTTGTGACATCCACTAATAACGGCTTCTCTAACGAGGTGAAACACACCAAAAGCTCCCAATCCCAATCGACGACTCAATCTGTTCTCTAACCCCTACACTACCCCCAGCCCCTACACTACCCTCAAACCCTACACTACCCCAAACCCCTACACTACCCCAACCCCTACACTACCCCTAACCCCTACACAACCCTCCACTACCCCCAACCCCTACACTATCCCCAACCCCTACACTACCCCCGACCCCTACACTACCCCTAACCCCTACACAACCCTCCACCCCTACACTACCCCCAACCCCTACACTATCCCCAACCCCTACACTACCCCCCACCCCTACACTATCCCCAACCCCTACACTACCCACAACCCCTACACTACCCTAGTGTACAATATTATCAGTCAACACGCCAAGTCAATGGCGATAGTCAGCTACACCTGACTTATACCCTAAGTCTACATCCCAAAGCCAAGCCCTCGGGACTCCTGTACTGAAGTGTAATATAATAAATTGTCATACACCAAACTTAAGTTGACCCTTGGCATCTTCCTACAACCTCAAATACTACGCACTCGTATTGAAGGCTTTATTACACATCAACATTAGTCCTACTTCGTCGACTTAGGTGTTTTAACCCTTCCTGTCACGTCAGTATACCAATGTCTCCTCTAGGTCCTCAAAACAATGCGAAAACTCAACTGCTTACCAGAAATTACTTAGCATTTGTTTACAAGGAAATGTTTTGGTAGAATCAGCAGTGAGAACAAAGCCTGGTAGCAAACTACTCCAGCAAACACTATACCAGCGCTCACTACCCTCAGCGTTCAACCTACCCAGCGTCTACATCACAACTCACCTTGAACAGGAACAGAGAGTGAACAAGGATGGCTTTTCAAAGAGCCATGCGATTACATATTTATGCAGTAAGGAGAGAGAGAGTTCTACACTCATGGAACCCCATGTTCTGGACTTTCGATGTCATCACGTAGCCTTATACCCTCTGTAAACTGCCTGCATTTACCGCCTTGGTTACTTTATTCCAACAATCCACCATCTTAATGATAAACCAACACTTCTTAACTCTTTATCATGGTTACTCCCGTGCTGAATGTTTTGAAGACCAGATCACTATCAATATCATCCAGCTGATTTAGATACTTAAAGGATCGTACCAGGTCTCTCTTTCTCTTCTCGGTAGACACATTTCTCGCCCTCATACTTTCATCACAGCCCAGCAGCCTTCCTCAGTGACCCTCCAAGATGCACTTCTCTTGACCCTTTCCAATACATCTTTATCATTCTTCAGATATGGTAACCAGACCTGTGATCACTCAGATCTTAGAATGTTAGCTTTGTTTAGTTTCTTCCTGTCCCCAGAAGTGTTGATGCGGTCGCTGTGTTGAACGCGAGCTGAAATATTAATTGGCGAATGTGTTTTCAGGTCTATATTTTACCGGATATGTCGTCTTCATACATTAACCCGAGTCTTATACTTGTCAGCAGTCCTCTTTCACAATTCTGACAGTTCTTTCAGGCGCTGATTCCTGTAATTCATATCTCGGTAGGTGATAACCACTCTAAGGCATCCATTCTGACCTATCTATCATCATTACTTTGCACTTCATTAAGCTAAACCTCAACATTCATTTATCCGGCCATTTTTTGCCGTCTCTCCTGGTTCCCCTCTCTAAGCTAGAGCAATCATCGCATTCTCTATTTTCCTCAGGATCATCAGCAAACATATTCATGCACAATTTTTAAGACCATCAGGGAAAACAGACGGGGCCCCCAAGACCGAAACCTGTGGCACGCCACTTGTTTTTATGGTTACCCCAGCCCACTCGAGGATGCACCTTTGGCTTACAACCTTTGTTCTCATTCACGTACGTAAAGTTTACTCCAGTGAGGGACTCCGTCCTGTATTCCTGTCCTGTCAAAACTCCGATAGGCTGTGTCAAAGGCTTTCTGTTCAAGGACAGAGACACAGAGGCTGTCATACGAGTCTAGAAGATTGGCGATGCATTGATTGGCTTTTCCTGAAACCATGTCGCCTTTTGGTTAGAACGTTTCTTCTTTGCAAGTAATCTTTCTCTTTTATTTCATTTTTTTTTCAGAGTTTTACAGATCACATTTCTTAGTGACGCTGACTTGTACCTCAACGTTATTCCCCGATCATCTTTCGTTAACATCGGCACAACGTATGTCCTCATCCACATCATGGAATTAACCCATCCCTCTAGTGACCATCAGAACAATAATGTGAGAAGTTTTGTAACCTTTCCTCCGTAAATATTACGAACACATGAGTAGACTTCGCTAGGACGATACATAGGCCTTTCATGGCTGGTGGCGTCCTAGTCCAGGTAAACAATGGTTTTATTACCCGACATAACTACCTCTCTAGCTGTCATGTATAACACATCATCACCATAAACTAGTCACATCCACAGACACGAACCATAACCTAACTCCAGGATATGACTACCCTCAGCGCCTCCATCTGCTCTGTTGCAGCCTAATTGCAATACGTTGTTCCCCTATATCACATCAAGCGACAGATTCAGGGGGATCCCCCTTTTAATCACTAGTTTTAAATGTTCCTTAGAGTCAGAAATCTAATTGTGCCTCCTAACAAGCTTAATGGGATCGTAAGTCATAAAGATATAGATTTGTTATTCTGCTTTTTGAGCCATTGTCCTTGAAGGATGGGGAAAGTATAACATCTTCTGAAAATGCTAGGCTCCACCATAAGCTCAATGTGAGTGGAGTTCACGCTGGGTAGATAAGATTTGGTCACAATCTAAGATGAAGATAGAATAACTTATCACATGTTTCAGAAATAGCCATTAGATCACTGATCGACATATTTCAGGATACAGATGAAGTCCAATTAGTTAACTATGTCGTTAAGGTAAGACTATCTGCTATGGCGAACCAACCAATACAATCCTGTCTTTCCACATCACTGTTTCATCCGCAGATTTCCTTAGTTATTCATGATAATGGCCTCCCATTACTAACACGGTCACAATATAATGAATGACTGATCAAGTAACTTGAAGCAACAGTTCCTGTGTATGAAGGAACATCACAGTCTCGCTCGTGGGAGAGAGAGAAAAATGGCCTCGACCACAGAGCAAAAACGTTCCAACAGATTCTGAAAATAGATCAGGTAATGACGGTATTGGAGGTAGCTTTTGATGCCACACACACACACACACACACACACACACACACATACACACACACACACATACACACACACACACACACACACACACACACACACACACACGACAGCTTATGAAAATGGGACATACATTTTCTTTCAGGTATTTTGATAATAACGGCGATAATACAAAGCTGCAATGTAGGGTTGTAGATGTCTCAGTGGCATAACAATAGACTTGCATACACATATGTTTACAACATACTTTATATGAAATATATTTACCTACATATAATCGTGGCATACCAATTCTATACTTCGTTGTATATATTCTTAAGGGATTACATATATGAACTTCTCTTTACGTTCTAACTGACATGGAATATATTTTTGAATAGTTTCCCTCTTTCCTAATTTCTTCGTCTCATTCATTCGCCAGTGAAAGTACTTTTCCTTCTATTTTTTACTTTCGTTTTCATTTCGATTTCTTGGGGACATTATTTGCCACAGGTCTATATAAATATAATCATATATTTATAGTTGTCTTGTTTATATACGTAATCATTCAATTATCTCTTTAAAAATGCAGATATTTTTAAAACTAAACATTGACATTTCACAGCTGGATAACATCTTTGCCCTGTGGTTGATGTCTTGCCGTAATTACCATTACTAATTCGTAAATATGAAGATAGGAATGAAGTCTTTTAATGATGAAATGACATGATTACAGGCACGAGAGGCAAAGACGTGAGTCGTGTTAATGGGGTGTCGTGGTGCGTGTCCCAGGGGTCGGCTGCCCCATGGTGCCCACGCCCTAGGATCTCAGGGCCCCCAGCCCCTCACCATGCACGCCTGGAGCATGGAACCACCACCAGACTCATGCCACAGGAGGCACCAGCCCCAGACGTGTGTGTCTGGCCCCGCCGCCATGGGCGCATGGTGCCGTGTGTCGATGGACAGACAAATGAACGTACACCATAAGCTCGGCTTCGAACCCTGGGTAGGGCGTTTGGCTGCCTTGGTCATTTAGCTGTCCAACTACATATTTGTCCATGCCACCCCCACCGAGATGAGGTTGAGACGCACGTAGAAAAGACTACAAGTTTGTGTGTGTCTAAACCTGAGTGACTGGGGCAGCCGAACGCCCTAACCAGGGTTCGAAGCCGAGCTTATGGTGGTCGTACACTGTGCCATGTACAGGGGAGGAAACTGTACAGTGTTCTGCACTGTCACCTGTCCCAACCAAACCCGTCTATTTACATATCAACATTACAGAGTCTCGTGAAAACATTTACATTTCAGAACATTTTGTACCTAAATACGTGTTTTCTCTTTTGATCACTGAATTGAAATTTCAAGATGAGTGACGTGGAAAAGAATTGTCTAATTTTGACACAGGGACAATCAAGGGTGTTTCAGAGCATATAGTTACTATATGCTAAGGTATCATTTATCAGAGGAAAATTAATAGAAAAAATCTATAACAAAAAGAAATTTATAAGTAAATGTAAGGGTTAGGTAAACATTGATAAACCGTGACTGGTTTTTGTTTACATCAGGTGTCCATAAAACCGTCAAAAACTCAAGATGAACAGAGAACCTTTCTGTGAACAGATACTGAACTGTAAGGAAGCGAAAAAAAAAAGGAACTGAAGATATTACTTTCGCGAGAGGTACCTCCATTGCTAGGCTTGTACATGTATGTCTCACTCGCCCGCATGCTAGTGGCTGGGCAACGTAATATGGCGATAATGATGTGACCTCGCCATCACTGTAATGGTGCATCATTATCCTCGAGTTCTCCGGCGCAGATATACCCCCCAGGTGACCCCATACCAGGCTAAACCGCTCCACGTTTCCATCCCCACGGGAAACCTTGTGGCCTCCTACCCCGGGGGAACGTCTCTCTCCCGGCCAATCAATCTATGTACCATTCTCCTGTATGAACCTTGCTCAGACCAGGTCTCGGACACCACACACAGATCATGGTAGACATATGTGGGTTACATATATATATATATACATATATACATATATATATATATATATATATATATATATATATATATATATATATATATATATATATGTATATAACGTAAGGGTAAGAGAGATGTGTGGAAATAAAAAGAGCGTGGTTGAGAGAGCAGAAGAGGGTGTTTTGAAGTGGTTTGGGCACATGGAGAGGATGAGTGAGGAAAGATTGACCAAGAGGATATATGTGTCGGAGGTGGAGGGAGCAAGGAGAAGAGGGAGACCAAATTGGAGGTGGAAAGATGGAGTGAAAAAGATTTTGTGTGATCGGGGCCTGAACATGCAGGAGGGTAAAAAGGAGGGCAAGGAATAGAGTGAATTGGAGCGATGTGGTATACCGGGGTTGACGTGCTGTCAGTGGATTGAATCAAGGCATGTGAAGCGTCTGGGGTAAACCATGGAAAGCTGTGTAGGTATGTATATTTGCGTGTGTGGACGTATGTATATACATGTGTATGGGGGGGGTGGGGGGGTTGGGCCATTTCTTTCGTCTGTTTCCTTGCGCTACCTCGCAAACGCGGGAGACGGCGACAAAGTATAAAAAAAAAAAAAAAAAGTCCAACAGAAAGATCTTTACCAGTCTACCCGACATAAAGCTTATCACAGTTTCTACATGGCACTTTATAGATGCATCCAGGAGAATTTTCTGGTGAATTCCCGATTAAGATATTCTTTATAGTATTATTGTTGCTGAGGGCAACATTTACATTAAAGGATTTAAGCAACATGGGAAGTAAAGTAGAATTATTATTAAAAGGGAGAACTAAAAGATTTTACTTTACTTCCCATGTTGCTTAAATCCTTTAATGCCTTGTTTAATCACGATGAAAACTATGATCATTGTATTGACTGGAGTAATGCCATCTCAGTTATTAACTCTATTACCACGAGAAATATCCTAGGCTACGATTTTAGTGGGCTGTCATGTCCGCCCGGGGTCACTACATATACGAGAGCCACTGTGGTCATTTATCTACAGGAAGTGTGGCAATCTCTACTCCACTGGTCAGCTCTTCCAGATTATTTTAGCTAAAATGATATCTTACAACTTGTGTCGCCTTGTCTTTTTCTTCATTTGTCATTTCCAAAGACACTACAGCTGTATCTGCTTGTAACAAAGTCTCTTGTCTTGGTGTTCTCTCTCTCTCTCTCTCTCTCTCTCTCTCTCTCTCTCTCTCTCTCTCTCTCTCTCTCTCCTTCCACAGGTAAGACACAGATGGCCCAGATGGCACCATCCATCTGGAAGGCGTTGTCGGTCCTGCCTTATCCCCAAGCATCAAGCAACCTTTCTAACCCTTTATAAATTTGTCTTTCTGAATCCGCTTCGACTCCTAAGCATCTCCACAGGAGCTTCGAATATTATCGTCTCTATTATCTTAAACATCTTGGATCTTCTAGATCATCAGTATAGACGTCAGTGTGAGATCTATCATCAGTGTTACTGTGTGTGTGTGTGTGTGTGTGTGTGTGTGTGTGTGTGTGTGTGTGTGTTAATGTCTGGCCATACTCTCTGACAGGCTGCGAAACTCTATATAGTGTTGCCCCTTGAATATAATGAAGACGTTCTATAGGATTTAACTTGGTCGATTTCATCTCCAACTTCCACATCTTTTGATTTTCGATCCTCATCTGTTTTGTCTAGCTGGTGGATCCACGACATTGTTGATGGAATTCGAACCTTTTGACGGTGGTGTCCACCAGGGTTCAATCCTGTACCCTACGCTCTTCCTACATATAAATGACATTCTTTATTCAGCAGATAACGAACTGCACTCAATAACTGACTAATAAATTGCGTCTCTCTCCTTCTTGCAGATTCGTGTGGTACTCCAAGTCTGACCTCGCCACAACTCCCTCTAAACATAGATTCAGACATGATCTCTTGATGGAAGATCGCAAGATAGTATTAACGCCTCCGTAACCCAGTGTCGAACCATTTCTCTATCGGTAACACGACACAGAGTTTTTTGTTTACTTTCCTACCACAACTCGACACAGTGAAGATATAAGGAGAGTTTAGTGGGAATGTTGGCGAGAATGAACAAAAACTATAAAGAAAAATATAGTGTATAATTCAAGGATTCTTTCTTAAATTATGGTACAAGGACCATTTTAAACTGGTCCATAGATTCAAATACATCACAACATACAACATATTGTGCAATTATTCTTATATCTAAGCTCAATTTTATAACTTTAATAATGTTACTGAATGATAAATGCAATGATAATGAATTTTTTTTTATTTCGTACATACTATATCATTAGGACTATCTCTAGTAAGGGTTTGGGTGGTATTATTTGTTTTATTTGTGATTTCAGACCCGAAATTATATGATATATGATGGTGGTGGTCTGCAGACACAGTATTGTCTATAATTTGTCTATAGACGAAAAAAAAAAAAAGAAAGTTACGAACTCCTCAATATCTTGTTTACTATCACCCAAATATCTAACTTGGATCCTCCTGTTCAAACAGTTGCCCCAGTTATACAAAAGATCGTTTCATCCATTTATTGGAATACATTTCTCACATCTGGGGAGGTTTTCAGCTTCGCATTTTCACTTGCTAGAGTCAAGACCATAGCAATTCGACATATAAACTCGCCTATCCTAATCTTACTTGCTCTCCGCTGCAGTGGAGTTCCCTTTCTACTCTTCAGTAGATATTACTACAGAACTGGCTGCCTGTGCGCCCCCCCCCCCCCAGCCATTCTTCAGAAAACGAATGTTTTGATATATATATTCCCCTAACACTGACGACCTGTCTGTTTTTCATTACAGTGGTTTTTCCACTTCTTTTTTCAAAGAATTCAGAATATACTCAATTCTTTCTTTACCTCTCTCTCTCTCTCTCTCTCTCTCTCTCTCTCTCTCTCTCTCTCTCTCTCTCTCTCTCTCTCTCTCTATGAATGGATGAAGGTAGCAAGTATGGATATGTGCATGTGTATATATATTTATGTATATGTATGTATACGTTGAAATGTATAGGTATGTATATGTGCGTGTATGGGCGTGTATGTATATACATGTGTATGTGGGTGGGTTGGGCCATTCTTACGTCTGTTTTCTTGCGCTATATAATATATATAATTTAATATAATTTATATAATTTAATGCTTGGCCTCGATGGTAACTCCTGTTCGTGACTGAAACCTTTACCATAAGCTCACAACCCGCTCTACAGTGTCGTCATGCCCAGTTCAAGGCTAAAGAAAACGGTGGAGGTGTAGCGCGCAACTAAAAAGATTCGTTTTCTTACAAGTAATTTTGCGCACTTTCAAAAACCGCACAAAAAACTGATTTTCACTTTATTTCTTTATCAATGTCTCGTGTGATCATCAAAATATGTTATCGTGATGAGGAATGACTTTTCTAAGCTTTTAGATTTTCAAAAAAAATTTTTCGCGTTAATTTGCTTATTTCACTGAATGCCGTGGATAAATTCGTTCGAATGTCAGAAGCACATAAGGAAAAAAGTTTCGTAAGTTAACTGGGAGACATCATTCAGCTTAATAACAAAAGATTATACTTATAATTAATAAGTAAAATCGATAATAGCAACTAGAAAATATCATTCTTTAAGTTCAATCATTTTCTCTTCTTTCTTACCATATGAACTGAATGTAAACTTACACCATTTTTATTGTAGGTAAGGAAAACATTGAAATAAACTCATGAAGTAAATAGAAGCAGTTTACATCACACTTTGGAGCTAAGGATGCAAGCTGCTGCGTCACATGATTATTGTGTAGCCATCGGCAGCTCAAGGGTAGGCCGTTTTGATACCTACTTCTTTCTCTGCACGTCCAAGCTTTGGAACTCTCTACCTTCTCATGTCTTTCCCAACAACTATGACCTAACACATTTCAAAACACAGATCTTTCACTTCCACCAAAATTCGTAAATACTTTCCCTTGTCTTTTCTTTTTGCTTTACAATTCTCTCTATATTTCAATTAAGGCCCGGCCTTGATGTGTACTTTTGTCCTTGATTGGAACCTTAAACATAAACAAAAAATAATAATAATACCCAGAACTAGCCACTGATGAAGGAGAAATTGATCGAAATAAATCTAATTCTTGCACTGAAGCCTAGTCGTGACTTATGACACCTGCGCCATGGCTTCGTCTACCCAGAAAAAAAAAAAAACATTCCACTTACTTGTGATTACATGCGGCGTTCCTCAAGGGACACGTCACTCCTGCAGGAACCTCACATCCTAAGGGACTCACCAGGGAGGCGGGAGGCGGAGGTCCTGCTCCTGCAGGAACACAGGACCGAGTGAACAGCAGCACGTCTGAGTGGCACATGTTATCCAAGCGCTTCATGTTCTTAGCCAAATGAACGCCAACTTATCATGTTGAAACCAGGGTCATGAAGAACATAATCTTTACTCAAAACATTCCGACATATTATCATATTATCTATAACTAAAGATAAAAACAGGAAAAAGATAAAAAAAAAATATATATGAGAAATAGTAGAATGAACTTTGACTAAAGCATTATAGATTAATTCTTTTAAACAATTCTTGATACGCTAGTTCATAACACTGTTTTAAGAACCATAAGATACAACAGTTTTGACCAACTGATGATTGCCTTCTAAGATGGATTTTACAATTACACGATAAATATCATTATCATCCAATCGTAATGTTGGCCAGATTCCAAATATTACTTTCATAATTAACCTGAGATTAGTCCGGATATGTAAATAAGAATATTCTTTTGTTTTCCAAACTTTAAGAATGGATTAAGCTTTTAATACTTTCACAAACTTTAAAGATTGATTGGGCTTTAACGCGGTCATGTTTAAGTACTGAGATAACTAACATGATGATATACTACTGAGCAAAATGTACTGAAACAGTCTCAAAATTTGTTATGGTTTCATATTGCATAGGTTGAAAAATTAGCCAAGATGTGGAGACGGGATTGTGGTATCGGTGCAATGCACATGACGTCTACAGACTACATTTGACTTACTTTTTTCACACCAGACAAATATTTTTGGCTAGTGACGCCTCCAGACCCATTTCTACCAACCCCTCCATCACCCCTTTACCCCCGCCTACATATACGAAAACATTATGAACATTTATTAAGGAAGCCGATGCGTCTGTGCTGTTTGGAACGAGAGAAATTATTATTTCAAGGAAGTTTATTCCACGTTCTACCCAGCAGTGACTAGTATGAACACCAGGATGAGAGGGTGGTAAGGTAGCAAGTCTATCCCCCATAGAGAGGGGCGTGCCATGCCCTTCTCCCCCAGTCTACGGGGGTAGGAAGCCTAGCTCTGCCAAAGCACCCCCCAGGGAAAGGTGCATGCGGCCTCGGACGAAAGGGGCGGGCAACCGATCCCATCTCGATACGCAGATGCGTATAAGGCGTCCGGGCTGTGAATGCGTCAGTGAGCAAACGCCAAGTGTGAGAGGGTGAGGACGTCTTCTGTGGGGTCATATATCCGCCATGTATTGACAAAGAGGAGGTTATGGAGGCGCTGTGATGGTTGACCTGAATGGCGGGGTTATGTGACCCCCCCACCACTAGCTAGACCACTGCTGCGTCACATGATTACTGTAGGGCCACTGGCAACTCAAGGGTGGGCCGTTTTGATAACTGTTTCTTTCCCTATAACTCCAAGCTTTGGAATTCTATATTCTGTCATGTCTTTTCCAGTAACTATGACTTGGCACATTATAAAGGACAGGTTTTGACTTCTTCCAAAATTCGTAAGTACTTTTCCTTGTCTTTTTTTTTTTTTTTCTTTTTCATTAACTTCTCTATATTCCAATTAAGGCCCGGCCTTAATGTGGACGTTTGTACGTGACTGGAACCTTCGACGTTTAAAAAGAGACAATAAATGATAGAATAAAGATTTTAAGAAACCTGGTGGCAGGGACAAAGAAAATGGAAACTGAATGTGAATATACAACTACAACTAATGGTATGTGTTGTGAGGGAGTGAGTGTGTGGAGGTTACTAGTGTGAGATGACCATAGTTACAACACTACAACCACAGTTACAACACCACAAACAACGTTACAACACATCCCAAGATCCCTCATTGCCCCTCGATTCAACTACCACAAACAAGACACCGAACAACTGTTGCTTAATTACCCATACTTTCTGCACACACACATACACACACACACACACACACACACACACACACACACACTCTATAGCCTCTAGTCTCGACCGGAGGACTTGGCCCCCTCCCTGAGCGCTGCAGGAACCTCAGGAAGATAGCAGGGACTCCTGCCTCAGGTAGGAAGTGATATGTGAAAAGTTACGATTAAAGATGGCTGACTTGACGAAGGATACACACAGCTAGGCAGGGGTCCCGGGTTCGATCCTGTCTGTTGGAGTTTTGTATGTCATATATATATATATATATATATATATATATATATATATATATATATATCCCTGGGGATATGGAAGAAAGAACACTTCCCACGCATTCCTCACGTGTCGTAGAAGGGGACGGGAGCGGGGGGCTAGAAACCCTCCCGTCCTTGTATTTCAACTTTCTAAAAGGGGAAACAGAAGAAGGAGTCACGCGAGGAGTGCTCATCCTCCTCAAAGGCTCAGATTGGGGTGTCTAAATGTGTGTGGATGTGACCAAGATGTGAAAAAAGGAGAGATAGGTAATATGTTTGAGGAAAGGAACCTGGATGTTTTGGCTCTGAGTGAAACGAAGCTCAAGGGTAAAGGGGAAGAGTGGTTTGGGAATGTCTTGGGAGTAAAGTCAGGGGTTGGTGAGAGGACAAGAGCAAAGGCGGGAATAGCACTACTCCTAAAGCAGGAGTTGTGAGAGTATGTGATAGAGTGTAAGAAAGTAAACTAGATTGATATGAGTAAAACTGAAAGTTGATGGAGAGAGATGGGTGATTATTGGTGCATATGCACCTGGGCATGAGAAGAAAGATCATCAAAGGCAAGTGTTTTGGGAGCAGCTGAGTCAGTGTGTTAGCAGCTTTGATGCACGAGACCGGGTTATAGTGATGGGTGATTTGAATTCGAAGGTGAGTAATGTGGCAGTTGAGGGTATAATTGGTGTACATGGGGTGTTCAGTGTTGTAAATGGAAATGGTGAAGAGCTTGTAGATTTGTGTGCTGAAAAAGGACTGGTAATTGGGAATACCTGGTTTAAAATGAGAGATATACATGAGTATACGTATGTAAGTAGGAGAAATGGCCAGAGAGCGATATTGGACTACTTGTCAATTGATAGGCGCGTGAAAGAGAGACTTTTGGATGTTAATGTGCTGAGAGGTGCAACTGGAGGGATGTCTGATCATTATCTTGTGGAGGCGAAGGTGAAGATTTGTAGAGATTTTCAGAAAAGAAGAGAGAATGTTGGGGTGAAGAGAGTGGTGAGAGTAAGTGAGCTTGGAAAGGAGACTTGTTTGAGGAAGTCCCAGGAGAGATTGAGTGCAGAATGGGAAAAAGGTGAGAGCAAAAGATACTTGCGGCATGAGAAAGGTGGGAGGTGGGCAGATTAGAAAGGGTAGTGAGTGGTGGGATGAAGAAGTAAGATTGTTAGTGAAAGAGAAGAGAAAGGCGTTTGGACAATTTTTGCAGGGAAGTAGTGCGAATGACTGGGAGATGTATAAAAGAAAGAGGTAGGAGGTCAAGAGAAAGGTGCAAGAGGTGAAAAAGAGGGCAAATGAGAGTTGGGGTGAGAGAGTATCATTAGATTTTAAGGAGAATAAAAAGATTTTTGGAAGGAGGTAAATACAGTGCGTAAGACAAGAGAACAAATGGGAACATCGGTGAAGGTGGCTAATGGGGAGGTAATAACGAGTAGTGGTTAAGTGAGAAGGAAATGGAGTGAGTATTTTGAAGGTGTGTTGAATATGTTTGATGATAGGGTGTTTTGGTCGAGGTGGTGTGCAAGATGAGAGGGTCAGGGAGAATAGTTTGGTAAACAGAGAAGAGGTAGTGAAAGCTTTGCGGAAGATGAAAGCCGGCAAGGCGGAGGGGTTGGATGGTATTGCAGTGGAATCTATTAAAAAAGGGGGTGACTGTGTTGTTGACTGGATGGTGAGGATATTCAATGTGTGCGTGGTTCATGGTGAGGACGTTTATGCATATACATGTGTATGTGGGTGGGTTGGGCCATTCTTTCGTGTTTCCTTGCGCTACCACGCTAACGCGGGAGACAAGGGGATATAGGCTGGTCATAGTGGGTATGGAGCGGTCCAGTAGAGACGGAGGAAGATGCTAAAGGAACGACGGGGAAGCGGATCAACTGGATCACGCGGGAACCACGGCGTTCTTTTAGACGAACCGGCGCATGGCACTGTATGTACGTGATCTATCCAGCCCATGGCACTGTATGTACGTGATCTATCCAGCCCATGGCACTGTATGTACGTGATCTATCCTGCCCATGGCACTGTATGTACGTGATCTATCCAGCCCATGGCACTGTATGTACGTGATCTATCCACTCCATGGCACTGTATGTACGTGATCTATCCAGCCCATGGCACTGTATGTACGTGATCTATCCAGCCCATGGCACTGTATGTACGTGATCTATCCTGCCCATGGCACTGTATGTACGTGATCTATCCAGCCCATGGCACTGTATGTACGTGATCTATCCAGCCCATGGCACTGTATGTACGTGATCTATCCAGCCCATGGCACTGTATGTACGTGATCTATCCAGCCCATGGCACTGTATGTACGTGATCTATCCAGTCCGTGGCACTGTACGTACGTGGTCTATCCAGTCCGTGGAACTGTATGTACGTGATCTATCCACTCCATGGCACTGTATGTACGTGATCTATCCAGCCCATGGCACTGTATGTACGTGATCTATCCAGCCCATGGCACTGTATGTACGTGATCTATCCAGCCCATGGCACTGTATGTACGTGATCTATCCAGCCCATGGCACTGTACGTACGTGATCTATCCACTCCATGGCACTGTACGTACGTGATCTATCCACTCCATGGCACTGTACGTATGTGATCTCTCCAGTTCGTGGCACTGTACGTACGTGATCTATTCCAGGCAACATGGCCACCATCACCCAGGTAAGCATGTCTTGAATTTGTTCGCTGGAAATCTTCACCATCGCTTCCAGGGCGCCTGATCATCCCCCCCATTTTCAATGATGGGAGGAAGGAGGTTGAGGGGGCGTCGTGGTGGTAGGCGTGGGCGTGGAGGGAGGGCGCGTCTTCGGGCGCGCGCCCCCCTACCGGGAAAATGGTTCTTGAAGATCCTTCTGCAGTATATTAAGGACGAGGGGCTGCCTTCATCTCGCCAGTACGACGCTTCGACCCTCCAGACCCACATCTTCAGCAACACCACCACGACATGTTCGCTTTCCAGGCAAGTCTGAGGTCGGTCCTTCTAGTTCCAGCCACAGCTGGAAACGTAACGAGATCTCTAACCACCCAATTGGCGTGTCAGGAGCGAGGCCGTTATCCCCAGGTGTAGTTAGTCAGTCAAAACATTAATCTCTCTCTCTCGTTGTAACGCTAATCTCCCGCCAAAGAAAGATATAGATTAATCCAGTCGTTTCAATTCCAGATTTCCAGGCAGATGGTCGAGTTATGGAAGGTAATGGATTGGAAGTTTGCTGGAAAGAATGATATAAATATGGCAAAATTTAATCTCAAATAGACGTTTAAAAACCATTTAAGATTATATTCCAGTTCACAACTCACTTCTCTTTCCAAAATATAACAACCAGTCACTAATAACTTGTCACGCGGTCTTACAACTCACCATCAACTATAACCATTCGAGGTTGTAGCAGTTCATAACATCTGACACAACACAAACATCCACTTACGAACCCACTACACATGGGGGCCCGACCTGTGCCAGAAATGGCACACACGAGAACACACACAGCCGACCTGTGCCAGAAATGGCACACACGAGAACACACACAGCCGACCTGTGCCAGAAATGGCACACGCAAGAACACACACAGCCGACCTGTGCCAGAAATGGTACACGCGAAAACACACAGCCGACCTGTGCCAGAAATGGCACACGAGAACACACACACACACACACACACACTTCACCAGAATGATGTAAAGATTCCTATGTGACATACGATATTAATCATTATGACACAGACACATGTCTACCTACCTTCCTGAGTTCTGTCATTTGCATAAGGAAAATGCTAATTACCCGGAGCTCATAGCCACTACGGCAAGATTTTAGATTAGATAAAACCATTATATATTCGTAACTGAATAAAGATTCGCTGATTAACGAATATTCGAACTGAAACTTGAATAATCTAGATCTTGTATTTTCTAAATTAATAATTATATCAATAATGACTAAGAAATTCAATGACTTTATTAAGAATTCAAATGTTAAACATCGTATGATAGCTAAATGTTAACAAATCGCTGTTGCTTCTTGAAGATATATATATATATATATATATATATATATATATATATATATATATATATATATATATATATATATATATATATATATATATATATATATGCGTCGATTATTTTTTAAATACTAAGTCTAAATGGCCGTTAAGTCCACAAAAAAATTTAAACAAACGTCCAGTTGAAGTAAATCTATCAAGAACAGAAGAACAACAGATACGAAACATTTTTATCAAATGTTTATTCACAATACAACGACCACCATTGCAAGACATTTTTGTAAACTAAGGTCTAAGCTAGGCAACAGGACACGACTACTAACACGAAATACGGTAAGAAATATATTTGATTGATATTCTATTCACCAGTGCATGAAAGTTGACATAGACATTTACATACTGAGTATAGAAATGTTGCTATGGTGCCCCGTGTTTCCTGGAGGTGCAGTAGTGAGGATTTCAACCACCAGGCGGCGTTGGTGTCGGCGTCGGAGAACCGTATATGAGACATTCGTACAGCTGACCAATATACACACATTTTAACTTCCCTTAATTCAACGATTTACTGCAAGTGTATGTGATAAACGATGTATGAGTTAACACGTACCGTAATGTATGAATAACAAGTGAAGCGGTTAGTATTGACAAAACATATGTTACGTTTACCTTCGTAACTTGTAATTTTACAATAATGTTTTAAAAACTTTACTTATTCATATAAGGCAAATTGCGTTGATAATGATCATCCTAGAAGTGTCTATAATAAACAATATTTGGCTTTTCGTTGATAATATGGCACCAGTGGATCACCAACAGACGATATAATCAACCAAGAACCACATTTAACATTTAAGGAAGTTGTTGTATTTTTACCATAATATAATAAGATATGGTCACTAGGTCATTCATGCTGGTAGTGCAGATGAGTATTTCATCATAACTGCATTTCTTGTATAACTTCATTAAGCAGCAAGTTCTTCTGAATAACATTCACCACACCAATGAAAAATCCTGGCGATGGGATCATAACGTTCTATACATAAACGTTTTCCCCCACTAATATAACGTTCTATATATAAACGTTTTCCCACTGATATAACTTTCTATATATAAACGTTTTCCCACTGATATAACTTTCTATATATAAACGTTTTCCCACTGATATAACTTTCTATATATAAACGTTTTCCCCCAGTGATATAACTTTCTATATATAAACGTTTTTCCACTGATATAACTTTCTATATATAAACGTTTTTCCACTGATATAACTTTCTATATATAAACGTTTTCCCCCACTAATATAACTTTCTATATATAAACGTTTTCCCACTGATATAACTTTCTATATATAAACGTTTTCCACTGATATAACTTTCTTACGATGGCAAATGGGTAATTTTTGTTGTGTTGGACATTTGCCATTTGATTAGAAAGCACTAGTGCGCCACTTTGTCGTTCTGTGGCCTCTACAAGCAACTGAGGTCGATGGTTATGTGACATTTATGATAAATGAAAGATATTTTTGACTGTACGACTCTGAATATTTAGCTGTGAGTCACTTGCTTCTCATAATCTACAAAAATTACCTCACTGCATCGATGCCTGTTCCCCAATGCTGTCTCCTAAGCACGAGTCGGAACTCTGAGTGGGAATGTTTCTGTGATTATCTGGTCGATTACACAAGTTACGCTTCTTAACTACAATCCACATGGAAGAAACATTCATATGTAAAGAATAAATAAAAATGTCAACTATGGTTAATGTTCTCAAAACATGAAAATAAAAACCAAATGCTTTAAGTGGAGTTAATAGACTAGCATTAAAACGGAAAGCTAAGTTCATATCAATGATAGAATTTTTGTTTAGTACATAGTGATGTGTGCGTGTGTGTGTGTATCACAGGAAATATATATATATATATATATATATATATATATATATATATATATATATATATATATTATATATATTATCCCTGGGGATAGGGGAGAAAGAATAATTCCCACGTATTCCCTGCGTGTCGTAGAAGGCGACTAAAAGGGGAGGGAGCAGGTGGCTGGAAATCCTCCCCTCTCGTTTTTTTTCAATTTTCCAAAAGAAGGAACAGAGAAGGGGACCAGGTGAGGATATTCCCTCTAAGGCCCAGTCCTCTGTTCATAGCGCTACCTCGCTAATGCGGGAAATGGCGAACAGTGCGAAAGAAAAAGATATATATATATATATATATATATATATATATATATATATATATATATATATATATATATATTATCCCTGGGGATAGGGGAGGCAGAATACTTGCCACGTATTCCCTGCGTGTCGTAGAAGGCGACTAAAAGGGAAGGGAGCGGGGGGCTGGAAATCCTCCCCTCCCGTTTTTTTTTTTCTTTTTAATTTTCCGAAAGAGGAACAGAGAAAGGGGAAAAGTGAGGATATTCCCTCAAAGGCCCAGTCCCCTGTTCTTAACGCTACCTCACTAACGCGGGAAATGGCGAATAGTATGAATATATATATATATATATATATATATATATATATATATATATATATATATATATATATATATTTCTTTTTTTGCTTTGTCGCTGTCTCCCGCGTTTGCGAGGTAGCGCAAGGAAACAGACGAAAGATATGGCCCAACCCACCCCCATACACATGTATATACATACGTCCACACACGCAAATATACATACCTACACAGCTTTCCATGGTTTACCTTGATTCAGTCCACTGACAGCACGTCAACCCCGGTATACCACATCGCTCCAATTCACTCTATTCCTTGCCCTCCTTTCACCCTCCTGCATGTTCAGGCCCCGATCACACAAACTCTTTTTCACTCCATCTTTCCACCTCCAATTTGGTCTCCCTCTTCTCCTCGTTCCCTCCACCTCCGACACATATATCCTCTTGGTCAATCTTTCCTCACTCCTTCTCTCCATGTGACCAAACCATTTCAAAACACCCTCTTCTGCTCTCTCAACCACGCTCTTTTTATTTCCACACATCTCTCTTACCCTTACGTTACTTACTCGATCAAACCACCTCACACCACACATTGTCCTCAAACATCTCATTTCCAGCACATCCATCCTCCTGCGCACAACTCTATCCATAGTCCACGCCTCGCAACCATACAACATTGTTGGAACCACTATTCCTTCAAACATACCCATTTTTGCTTTCCGAGATAATGTTCTCGACTTCCACACATTCTTCAAGGCTCCCAGAATTTTCGCCCCCTCCCCCACCCTATGATCCACTTCCGCTTCCATGTTTCCATCCGCTGCCAGATCCACTCCCAGATATCTAAAACACTTCACTTCCTCCAGTTTTTCTCCATTCAAACTCACCTCCCAATTGACTTGACCCTCAACCCTACTGTACCTAATAACCTTGCTCTTATTCACATTTACTCTTAACTTTCTTCTTTCACACACTTTACCAAACTCAGTCACCAGCTTCTGCAGTTTCTCACATGAATCAGCCACCAGCGCTGTATCATCAGCGAACAGCAACTGACTCACTTCCCAAGCTCTCTCATCCCCAACAGACTTCATCCTTGCCCCTCTTTCCAAAACTCTTGCATTCACCTCCCTAACAACCCCATCCATAAACAAATTAAACAACCATGGAGACATCACACACCCCTGCCGCAAACCTACATTCACTGAGAACCAATCACTTTCCTCTCTTCCTACGAGATGATCCAGATCTACATCTATAACGCATATATTATAGGTATAGGCTATCCTGTCTCTTATAGTTATAAAAGCTATATTAAACGTAAAGGCTACGTTTTAACCTATCACAGACCGTTTCCCCATACGAGTGTACAGAAACATTCTCCCTGAATATGGCTTGACGTCGTCTTGTCAGAAAACAGGTAAGGTTTCCCCTACTGGTGGGGGGTTCATGGTCATTTTGAGTGTAATAAGTTAGTGTCTTTCCACCAGGTCAAGACGTGGCCCAGGTCATGCGTGTGGCTCCTCCTAGTTGCCAACTTGCTCTTCTGTCAGGTAAAGTCCTCCCCAACATAACCTCACCTACTTGTGAAAACAGTACCATATATGTTACACAATGATCCTTTATCAAAGAATAATCTTTATATTACTTGCTAGACATAACGTGAAATTAACTTCTTAAAAGATGAAAATGACATTGCTTTCACTCATGTTAATACAATGCAATATCGTGTGTGAATGTAAGTAAGAATAACGTAATCAACTATCAAAGCTTAATCTTCAGTTAGTCTCTAATAAACCTGAATTTCATAAACATAATCCCATAGAGCCTAGCTTGCCTTCATATGTGCTATATTAATCACTGTGACTGACATTAACTATGGTTAACTCTGGCATTATGTATGGTTAACTCTGGCATTAACCATGGTTAACTCTGCCATTATGTATGGTTAACTGACATTATCCATGGTTAACTCTGCTATTATCTGTAAATAACTCTGACATTATCTGTGGTTAACAGGGCAACATATTTCACCGTGGCCAGAGCCAAGACTTCCCCGTCCGCTTCTTCAAGATACGACCCGACACGCTAAAGGAATTCCAATTCTTCAAGTGTCAAGGAGTATTCGTTAAGGAACACTACGCCCTCCTCAACCGCATCTGTGATGACTGCCAAAACGTCTTCCGCGAATCCCCTCAAGTAATGGTCGAATGCAAGTAAGTATACCACAACACTACCTAAAAAAATACAAACAGCCACATGTATGGGTGGACTGTGCTCTGCCCCTACCATAAACGCTGATGATTGGATGTAAGTACTGTATCATCCCTGTAACATGATAATGGAGTGTAAGTACTTCATAATCACAACTACAACTGTAAGTACATGATAACCTCAACAGCCCTTGATGTTGGGAAGTGTATGAGACACCCTCACCAGCAAGTGATGATACACTGTAGTGAATATCATAATTTTTACCACCATGACCAGAGAAATACACCACAAACAAGTGGACTGTGAGGACATCATAGCCTCCACCACATGTAAAAATGGAATCCAAGAACATGAGTAACTTCTGCTGCAAATAATGATGGCCCATGACAACATTACTGCAGTTGATGGTGGACTATAAATATGTGCAGGAGAGTGGTGATTAAGACAGCATGGTGGTATGTACAGAACATCTGACTTGGGCAATATGGCTTCTGGAGAGGTAAAGGGGACTGAACCAGGTGTTTCATATGAAGACTCTGCGAAATACTTAAAGAGAATGAATCACACGTAGCAGTTATGAACCTGGGAAAGCATATAATAGGGTTGAGGGGCAGGCATTGTGAAAGCTGTTTTGAATTTATGGGGTGAGTACAGTGAGGAATTTCAACTAGGAGTAGGCAAGTGTACAAGTTGGAATGTAGCCTTAAAACAGCAGGAGCCATATAAAATGGGTTCTGGAGTTACCTAACTAGCCCATATACTATCTATCATGTATCCCAAAATGTTACACGTGTTAAAAGTCTTTCTTCCGTACATTTTATAAAAACTTCCTCAAAAACACTTTATTCTTCACTGTGATTGTTCCCCTACTTCGAACCCTGACCTGTTTCTCTTACATCCTTCAATTGTTTTACAGTGTTAGTGATTTTCATTGTTCTTTATCATTCACTTAATTCAACAGTAGGTTTCTAGCATAAGTCCTCACAAACTAGAACAAACAGTACTAGCATTTACCCATAGGTAATCTATCACTTCCCTGTTTTTGTGTCACTCCCATGAAACCACCGCTGTTACTTTATTCCCTTCTTTTCCACTTTACAAACAGACTTCGAAAGTATATATTTTCTTATACTCCAACTTTGTCTAACCATTCTATACTTGCAAGAACCACCAGATGATTCATACTGTCAATGTCAAACAGAAAAATCTTAAGCTCATTCAAGTGTATGTATGTGATTACTATTTGTGTTCAGGAGAGTTTTACACTCTGTGTTGCCTCATCCCTAAACATTGTTTATATGCACATTATCATGTTTTTACTCTTATGTATGTATGAACACACACATACCCCAGCCTAAATGTGTGTGTATTAGAGAAAGAAATGGCTTTATGTGGTCTTATTTTAGACATTCACCTACTTTCCATCACAAAATGTACCATCTAACCTTCCATATTTTCCAGGGACAACTGCTTCCGCAGTAAAATGTTTGATGAATGTGTGGATTCACTCCTCCTGAATAATCGTGAAGAAGAATTTAAGAAGATGATAGATTACCTCAGTGGTCAAGATTTATAAACTATTTTAGACAGATATGATTGAAGAAGCTATTTTAGTAACTTAAAGTTATCTACCATTCCCCCACGTATTTAGAATGAGTCTAATAGTTTCAGTAGTTAAGAATTGGTGTTGCCTAGAGTTATTTTTGCAGTTCATATTACATAGTAACTACTATGATGATGGTATGCTCACTAACAACCACTTTATGTAAAGACCAAACAGATATGAAAAAAAAATTGGGAAGTAACATTTGTGACACTCAGCAGAACTGCTGAAGAATGTTCTTTTATGAGCGTTGGTGCAATTTTTGTTTACCGCAGATGGATGCATGCCAACATATGTAGGCATGTTTTTTCTTGTGTGCAAGATTAATTCCAATTGCTTAATTAACACAATTCTTGTGTTTTAAGATTTTCATCAAGTTTTTTAAGTTACTAGTCACTGATGGTATTTCCCTAATATGAAGACTATAATATCAGGATGATCAAAAAACGAGCTGCCAATTTAAGTAAGTCTAATTGCTACTGAACAAATATCCAGCTTCAAACAAAACATAAATGACCTTTTGTGGGAAGAGACAATTGCATTTTAAATCATCAAGTCTAACTGCAAATAATGTATGCTATTTCACTGATTTATGCACAAATAAAACTGCATTTGAAATAAGTATTTTATTACACAGCCTTAGAATCTCATATGTGGGTAAAGACCTATATGAAGATTGTATTAATTCAATGTGAGAGGTAAGATAGAGTTTATACAAATTTTATTCGTCTAATAAAACTGTTAAAAACATCTTTTTTTATCAGTCTATATATTATATATCATAATTCATTAGAAAAATATTTCAAACAGTCAAGAAACACAAAAGTCCCATATTCTTTTTTAAGTCATAAAACCTCTTCCTGAATGAGGCTCTCTCCCCATCGAGGAGTTAGCTTCTGTGGTTCTTGTAAATGGCGAGAGACCAAATTTACACACATTTGTATCAAAAAATCATTTACTCAAAACAAGATCCACCCCCAATTATAATGTGAAAAAGCTAATACAGGTCCACAAAAACTCCTCTCTTTCATTTCCAACACCAACAGTTCAGGATACATTTACTCAAAATATAACCGAGACCCAAGCCCTCAATGTCAAATGAAATCTAAGCATGCTCTAGTTGAACTTTCGATACTTACTAAAGAAATCAACTAAGACAATCTATTTATTATTTATCTTTTATACTTGATCACTGTTTTTCGTATCAGTGAAGTAGTGCCAGGAAACAGAAAAAGAAAGGCTCATCCACTCATATACACATATATATACATAAATGCCCATACAAGCACATATATATACATATACATATCAACATATACACATATATACATATAAATATATACACATGTACATATCCATACCTGCCTGCTTTCATCCATTCCTGGGGCTACCCCGCCCCACAGGAAACAGCGTCGCTACCCCCCTGCTTCAGTGAAATAGCACCAGGATAACAGACAAGAAAGGCCACATTCATTCATACTCAGCCCCTAGGTATCATGTGTAATGCACCAAAATCTTTCCATATCCAGGCCCCACAGACCTTTCCATGGTTCATCCCTGACATGTCACGTTCCCTGGTTCAGTCCATTGACAGCACATCAAGCCTGGTATACCACATCGATCCAATTCACTCTATTCCTTGCATGCTTCTTATCCTCCTGCATGTTCAGGCTCTGACTGCTCAAATTCTTTTCCACTCCATCCCTGCACCTCCAATTTGGTCTCCCGCTTCTCCTTGTTCCTTCCACCTCCGACACATATATCCTCTTTGTCAACCTTTCCTCACTCATTCTCTCCATATGTTCAAACCATTTCAACATGCCCTCTTCTGCTCTCTCTACCACAATTTATATTTCTACATATCTCTTACTCTTTCATTACTTACTTGATCAAACCACCTCACACCACATATTGTCCTCAAACATTTAATTTCCAACACATCCATCCTCCTCTGTATAACCCTATCTACAGCTCATGCCTCGCAACCATTCCTTCAAACATACCCATTTTTGCTCTTCGAAATAACATTCTCTCCTTCCACACATTCTTCATTGCTTGCAGAACCTTCATCCCCTCCCCCACCCTGTGACTTACTAACACTTCCAGGGTTCCATTCACTGCTAAGTCCACTCCCAGATATCTAAAACACTTCACTTCCTCCAAATCTTCTCATTCAAAGTTACAACCCAAATAACTTGTCCCTCAACCCTACCTTGCTCTTATTCACAATTACTCTCAACTTTCTCCTTTCACACACTTTTCAAACTCAGTAACCAACTTCTGCAGTTTCTCACTCGAATCAGCCAACAGAACTGTAATCACCCCATCCATAAACAAATTAAACAACCATGAGGACATCATACACCCCTGCCGCAGACGAACTTCACTAGGAACCAATCACTCTCCTCTCTTCCTATATATCACACTAGGGTCAACATGCTGTCATTGGACTGAACCAAGGCATGTGAAGTGTCCAGGGTAAACCATGGAAAGGTCTGTGGGGCCTGGATATGGATAGGGAGCTGTGGTTTCAGTGCATTACACATGACAGCTAGAGAATGGATGTGAGTGGATGAAGCCTTTCTTCGTCCATTCCCAGGGCTACCTTACTGACATGGGAGACAGCAGTCATATACGAAAAAAGATATTCATCGAGTGGATCCGCACAAATAAGGCTGTTGTTACTTTTTTCTTTGCGTTACTTGGATAAAGGCAGGAAAAGCAATAGAGGAAAAGACTTACAGTATATGTAACATTATATGATACTAGACATCAACTACATCTGTAAGTTGAGAAACTAAAGCTGAAATCTCCATGTCCATGTCCATGAGTAATCCAGTATTTGCACCACTTGTTGCTATGACAGTAGCCACCATTGGCAGTTTGTTAAAATGTACTACCTGCAGATAAGAGAAAAACATCTTATTTGCAACCACAATACATAAAACTTGACAACAATTAACTCAGTTAATTCTTCGTAACCAGGTTTTCCTGCAGTGAGCACTATGCACTAACCCCTGCCTTTTAGCAAAATGGTGAGAGCAATAGACAGAAGTAGTAGGTACAAACATTTAGGTGGGAGCATTATATAGAAACACTTGATAGAATTAGTAGGTACGAATATTAGGCAGGAGCATTAAGTAGATGTAATCAGTAGGAACATTAGGTAGGAGCCTCTGCAAACACTGTGCTAGAGGTGCCCTCTGCCAGTGACCTGTTAAAGGTAAGGCACTAAAGGGTAAAAAGCAGCACTGGAGTTCACCAGATAAGAAGACTCTATTGCTGTGGCCACCCCTTGAGGGAGTTCCAGGTGGGAACAGGCATCAAAGATGAAGACAGATAGCTAGTATATAGGGAACTTTCAAACTGTTTTCAAGCAGGAATACAGAGGGTTAACATAAAATATTGATGTTTTTGAAATACAATATATACTCGCCATATACCCCTGAAAAGCTAATTCTCACACATATCTTTTTCTTTCACACTTGAATGCCATTTCTTGCATTAGCACCAGGATCAGACAAAGAAAGGCTACATCTGCTCACTTCCATGATACAGTTACACATAAAACCTTGAACATATGGTAAAAAATAGCAACTGACTGTACCCTTATCAATCTTATATCATTAATCACATCCTCATTTACGTAAGGTGGATCAAGAGATCAAATACCAGATCCTATTATGGGATTAATTCTGTAAAATTGGGGTCCCTAACCTCAGTCCTACCAGCTAGTAAAGAACAGGGACATCCAATTCCCTAATGTAAATGTGCTATCCTGATAATGTATCTATCCACAAGTGGAGAATTGCTTTCAAATCATAGTAGTCAATGCAGAATAATTCCCATATACCTCAATCATTCCATACATCTTTATGACAACAGAAAAAAAACTACTCACAATAAAGTAACTCGAGGAAGTCTGGATAATGGACAGGTGTAATAAATTTCTCTTATTCTAGAACCTCAGACAGGATTTCAAAGCAGGTGGAAAATAAAGGCAGGCTTCACTTTCCTCTATTCAAGAACAATTGAGGTACCCAAATGTAAAAGAAAATAGAGAAGAAAACATTACAGAGTTTTACTATAAAATTCTGACAATGAAAGACATCAAATCCTAACTAATAAGAGTGAAATATGGCTGTACTTCAAGTGACAATCCAAGAATCAGAGAATAGGTACATTAGCTGCTCTATTCTGTCCAACTTAATCCTCATCCAAGACAATTTCCCTCGGGTCTAGTATGTCTAGAAAACAATCATAGATGCAGTTTTCAAGTTACAATAGTATCATGATTTTTTCAAACCATTTACTGTTTCCCACATTAGTAAGGCAACATCAGGAACAGATGAAATGGCCTCATTCACTCACATCCATTCTTTAGATGTCATGTGTAAAACATAGTAATTCCAACAATGTTAAATGGTTGCGAGGTGTGGGCTATAGATAGAATTGTGCGGAGGAGGGTGGATGTATTGGAAATGAGATGTTTGAGGACAATATGTGGTGTGAGGTGGTTTGATCGAGTAAGTAATGAAAGGGTAAGAGAGATGTGTGGTAATAAAGAGTGTGGTTGTGAGAGCAGAAGAGGGTGTTTTGAAATGGTTTGGTCACATGGAGAGAATGAGTGAGGAGAGATTGACAAAGAGGATATATGTGTCAGAGGTGGAGGGGATGAGGAGAAGTGGGAGACCAAATTGGAGATGGAAGGAAGGAGTGAAAAAGATTTTGAGTGATCAGGGCCTGGACATGCAGGAGGGTGAAAGGTGTGCAAGGAATAGAGTGAATTGGAACGATGTGGTATACCAGGGTTGACGTGCTGTCAATGGATTGAACCAGGGCATGTGAAGCATCTGGGGTAAACCATGGAAAGTTTTATGGGGCCTGGATGTGGAAAGGGAGCTGTGGTTTCGGTGCATTATACATGACAGCTAGAGACTGAGTGTGAACAAATGTGGCCTTTGTTGTCTTTTCCTGGCACTACCTCGAGCGCATGTCGGGGGAGGGGTTGTCATTTCATGTGTGGCGGGGTGGCGACAGGAACGAATGAAGGTAGCAAGTATGAATTATGTACATATGTAATATGTATATGTCTGTGTATGTATATATATGTATACGTTGAAATGTATAGGTATGTATATGTGCATGTTTGGACGTGTATGTGGGTGGGCTGGGCCATTCTTTCGTCTGTTTCCTTGCGCTACCTCGCTAACACGGGAGACAGCGACAAAGTATAATAAATATTAAATATAAAAAAATGAATAAACGAACAAATATATATATAAGTATATACTTCCCACATATTCCCCGCACATCAGAGAAGACAACTATGAGTACCTATGATGAGATTTTGCCATGGTGGCAAGGCTAGTATGATGTGCTCACTGCAGAAGCAGGGGGATGATAGCCCTCCTCTCCTTGTATTTCAGTTTCTAAATGTTGGAAAAGATCATGATTATAATTGCATACACATACAGTATAATTCCAACCCTGTTTGTCTAGGTTATGGCAGTTCTATGCTACAGGAAACTTTTGAAAAAATGGAAATGTTGTGAATGTATTGTAAGAGGGATACGTAATAACTGCAATCTTAGAATGAGTTTCTGCCTAAATTACTAATAGAAAAAAAGAATGTAAAATTACTATCAATATCTGACAGTCTTTTTCTGTTATAATAAAGGGTGCCTTATAACTTGGTCAACAAAAAACGTCTTTACAGTATAGGCAGTGGCAATGGCATGTTGGTGGAAGGGTTAGTGTTTGAGTGGATGGATACTGAGGGTAGTGGTCATGGTTACATTGGGATAGTTACAGTGATGGCAGTTGTGATGGTGTCAGTCATAGTGGTGGTAGCAACACTGAGAGTGTTTGCAGCAGTTGGGCAGAGATAATGAACACTGCAAAAGTGGAAGCAGGAGTAATAGTAGTCTTGGTAGTAGTGGGAAAAATGGGAGGATCAGGGACAACTGGGAAGAGGAATGTAAAACAAAGAGGTAACTGAATCAAATGATGTTCTGCCATAATGAAAGAGGAAGCAGATAAACCTTGATCCCACGAAGGACTTTACACTAAATAAACACCTAGAGATGGGATGTGATAATGTGATCTACTGCAGTAAAGTTGTCACAAAAATGCCATAAGTAATACCAAATGACATCCATCATACCCATAGAATACCTCATTAAGCTTAATTGTCGCAAAAATCTACTCCATCACTTTTATGTGGGAGCAACTTACGAACAAATAAGAGGAGTCAATCAATCTATATCTAAAGAGCTATTTCCTGCCTATGTAATATTTCCTCGTTAGCACCTCTTAAACACATTCTGGCAGGCAGAAAAATTCTGAGAGCTGGATTAATCACAGTCCTAGTGTTATACAATCTACCTACCTGATAATTTCCATACACACACACCATCTTGTGGTTCTTGCCCATGCCCAGTTTGCCAGCTTGGTCAGTGGCCATGCTAAAAGTAGAGATGTATGTCGGTCGCATGGCTAGTTCTGGTGCTTCTTCTGCTGCAACTAGATAAAAAGATATGATTTTGTGTGAATACCTCATGATGTATCAAAGTTGTCTTACAGAATCTTATGGATCACTGCACTTTTAATTGGGTTTCCAAAGAGATGCTTATTCAATATTCCCATTCAAATTAAATTTTTTCTGTCAAAAGCATACAGCTTTTCACTGCCAATCTTACACAATCATTCATATAATATGAATCATCAATCACAACCTGAAGCAATTTGAACTACTGTACCCAACTTCACATATCACACTGAACTTTCAGCAACTCCATCCGATTATATAAAAATAGTCATGAAAGAGCTAATTTACAAAGATGATCTCCACATCTTCCCTTACAGACAATCAAATTTCTGATTTTTCTTTTATATTTGTTCATTCAAAAATGTAAGTTTTGAAGGATGAAAAAAATCTTTTCTCTACAAGGAATGGCAGTCCTACAAGGACTGGGACACATTTCTTGGAAATATATCCACTAAGACTCATTTCAGCCTTATACTTGGTGAACAGGCAGCAGCCTTCAGTCATCATTCTCAAACAACTTAAAAGTATTCAGAGCTAATGCTCAGCCGAACAGGGTCCACTTTTAGTCAATTAGCAACTGCCACCAGGCTGACAACACCCAGCCTGCCACACACTAACAATATTTCACTGATCACTGGTGCCACTCAAAAGTAGTCATAGAGGGTAGGAGAAAAAGTCTTTTTGAAAATGGAGGGGAAGATTAAGCTGAGAGACAAAAACCAAGAGAAATCGTGCTATGAGCAGTGCCTCAAAACAAATTGGTTTTTCATCCTTCAAAACCTACACTTCTCTCCTTTGCAGTCTGTGAAATCATGCTTGGGACACTGCCTTAAATCTAAACAAAAAGGTTTTTCATTCTTCAAAACCTACACTTCTCTCCTTTGCAGTCTGTCCCATGAGCACTGATAGAATACACACATGAAGGAGAAGAATTGGAGAAAAACCTTCACATAAGATTAACCCAAAGCAAAGATCCCTCAGTGGGAAATCAGAGGAATTCTAAAAACCAATTCTCCCGAAGGAGAAATCCCAAAAGCGATTTCCGTCAATGAAACATTCTGGAAAAGAATAGATAGAAATCATTTCCTCAAAACACTGACTGAGTATAAGACCCTGGTCAGGCCAGTATAGGGTGATCAATATCCACAGAAAAAAATGAGAAATGTTCACAATTTCCATAACATCTTAGTTCAGGGGACCTGCTGAACTTCTCTGTATCTTCCCATTTAAATCAAGTCAAGAAAATGCAACTCTAGAGCAAAACAGAATATGCACTAGCCAGGATGGATGAAGAACTGGGCATATGAAAAAAAAAATGTCCTTTCAGTAAACTTACTAAAGTACCAAAGGTTCTAAGAGAAGCACTGGGCATTAAGCATGAAGCTCTCTAATTGAACTTACTAGAATGGATGAAAAGTGCCGCCATGATGTTGATTTCCCTCATGTCAAAACCAGTTTTTTTCTTTTTGTTTACCTAAATTCAATATGAGCCTAGAAAGGATCTAAGACTGAAAGCTCCCTTTTGGGCTGCAGGGAAGGACGGCTACCAGTTCCTCAAGGGAACGACTACAAAATAAAACTGGAAAACAGACTAAACTCAGAGATAAGGTTATGAAGGGCACTTCTCAAGAGGCAACAGTGGTACTAGCCTGTTCTATAGTAACCAAGACTAAAGAGGAAGTCTAACGGAAAGAATGTCACTTCCATAGCATTAGGTTCTTCAAGGAAGACAAATGCATTCATGTCAATCTGAACTTAACCAAGTTGAATGTTATGTAAGAGGTCATACGTTAACTTACTCCAAACCTTCGCCAAACAGGTGATGTCAGCCTGGTGTTTATTGCTGAATGGCTATGGGCAGACCCCTTTCAGACAAGCATGGGCTATGAATACCTTTCAGTTGTTTGCAAGGCTGAGCGTAGGCTGCTGCTTGTTCACCAAATATGAGGCTCAACAGAACCTTAGCAGATACATTTCTCAAAAGTTTATCTCAAATCTCACAGGACTGACCATAAAGGAGAAAAAATATCTGATTGGAAACTTTGGCTATTGCCATTGCTACAACATTCAAGATAAGGGGATACCATAAGATCAGAATTACAATCATATGTGATGTCCTTTGCAAGATAAAGATTCATTTTTGGGAGAGAATCCAAATATATGCATAATCATTTCTTTAAAAAATAATGTGTAAAAGTTCAACTATATATGATGAAAACATACACTTAAACATTATGAACTGAATATACTCTGAATAGTCTTAAAATTATAGGCTTTGGGATATTTCATCTAGAAGTCCACAATTTAGCTAATACTACACAAAAGATAAAGCAATACTGGATAATCAAATCAAGCATAAAAGAGACACTGCTGTAGGTACTGTGCCTATTTTTCACTATTCTTAGCCAAGCATGTTCCCCTAAAATGCATTAAAGGAAAAATAAAAGATGTGAATACACATCACGCTTCTCTATCAGGCCTAAAATTGATATTTCAAAAACACTGCCAAGTGTAAACCTAATCAATCCACACATTTCCTACGTTTACAATGGCATGACAAGATACTAATATTGAGCATGTGCTCATATTTCTCTTAACATAACTGAACTACATAGATCTAGCTGAAAACCTGAGTATGAGAGGGTAGCCAAAATTTACTTCACACAGTAATACAATTCTCAACTTTAGTTCAATTCTAATCTTTCAGATGCTTCTGAAGTTAATTGATTTTCTCATATATTTGCTGAAATCCTTTGTATTTCTGACCAACTTTGTTCCTCAGTGGCATCTGATTCTACTAAAAGATCCATTTTCATTTTCTTCTCAGCCTGCACATAAAGATCACATGTTCCTTTTAAAAGTCTTTCCATGGCTGACTGAAGCTTCCTCTTCTTTGATTTTATGCTATGCAAGTTCTTCTTGCAGGTTTCTTTCTTTTTCAAAGGAAATTTCTTCTTTTTGTCATCTAGCATTTCTGCATACAGCATAATTCTTTGTTACTGGTAATCACAACGACATTAATCAAGATAGGTTTTCCCACAGATGAAATATTATAAACTATAGTTTCATTCTCATACAATGGATCGGAAATACTTTTGGTGGACAAAGAGATGGAAACCTTTCCAAATGATTAAAAATGAATAATATATTACAACAGTAAAAGAAATCAAAATAAAACCTTCCATTGTTAAACCTTTTCCAGAATCTTTTTTCCAAATCCAAAAATTTATTCTTTCCTTTCTCAATTATTGAAAGCATACTTACAGGCATCCAATGCTGATGCTGATCCTCTAGACAAATACTTAATAACCATTTGTAATATCTTTATTATCATTATTGTTATCATTATCATTATTATACTTTGTTGCTGTCTCCCGCCTTTACAAGGTAGCACAAGGAAACAGATGAAAGAATGGGCCAACCCACCACGTACACATGTATATACATAAACGTCCACACATGCACATATACATACCTATACATTTCAATGTATACATACATATACATACACAGACATATACATATATACATATTCATGCTTGCTGCCTTCATCCATTCCAACTGCCACCCCGCCATACATGAAATGGCACCCCCCCCCCTCCCCCCATGCGTGCGCAAGGTAGCACCAGGAAAGGCAACAAAGGTCACTTTCATTCACACTCAGTGTCTAGCTGTCATGTGTAATGCACAGAAACCACAGCTCCATTTTCACATCCAGGCCCCAGAAAACGCTTCACATGCTCTGGTTCAATCCATTGACAGCACGTCCACTCTGGAATACCACATCGTTCCAATTCATCCTATTCCTTGCACGCCTTTTACACCCCTGTATGTTCAGGCCCCAATTGCTCAAAATCTTTGCACTCCATCCTTCTACCTCCAACTTGGTCTCCCACTTCTCCTTGTTCCCTCGATCTCTGACACATATATAACCTCTTTCTCAATGTTTCCTCACTCATTCTCTCCATGTGCCCAAACCATTTCGATACAACCTCTTCTGCTCTCTCAACCACACTCTTTTTATCACCATACATCTCTCTCACCCTTTCATTACTTAATCAATCCACCTCACACCACATATTGTCCTCAAACATCTCATTTCTAACACATCCACCCTCCTCCGCACAACCCTATTTATTGCCCAAGCCTCGCAACCATATAACATTGTTGGAACCACTATTCCTTCAAACATACCCATTTCTGCTCTCCGAGATAACATTCTCGCCTTCCACACATTCTTCAACACTCCCAGAACCTTCATCCCCTCCCCAACCCTGTGACTCACTTCCGCTTCCATGGTTCCATCCGCTGCCGAATCCACTCCCAGATATCTAAAACACTTCACTTCCTCCAGTTTTTCTCCATTCAAACTTACCTCCCAATTGACTTGTACCTCAACCCTACTGTACCTAATAACTTTGCTCTTATTCACACTTACTCTCAACTTTCTTCTTTCACACATTTTACCAAACTCAGTAACCAGCTTCTGCAGCTTCTCACCTGAATCAGCCACCAGCACTGTATCATCAGCGAACAACAACTGACTCACTTTCCAAGCCCTCTAATCCACAACAAACTGCATACTTGCCCCTCTCTCTAAAACTCTTGCATTCACCTACCTAACAAACCCACCCACAAACAAATTAAACAACCATGGAGACATCATGCACCCCTGTCGCAAACCAACATTCACAGGGAACCAATCACTTTCCTCTCTTCCTACTCATACACATGCCTTACATCCTAAATAAAAACTTTTCACTGCTTCTGCAAATTACCTCCTACACCATATACTCTTAATACCTTCCACAAAGCATCTACAATGCATCTCTATCAACTCATATGCCTTCTCCAGATCCATAAATGCTACATACAAATCCATTTGTTTTTCTAAGTATTTCTCACATACATTCTTCAAAGCAAACACCTGATCCATACATCCTCTACCACTTCTGAAACCACACTGCTCTTCCCCAATCTGATGCTCTGTACATGCCTTCATCCTCTCAATCAATACTCTCCCATATAATTTCCCAGGAATACTCAACAAACTTATACCTCTGTAATTTGAACACTCACCTTTATCCCCTTTGCCTTTGTACAAAGGCACTATGCATGCATTCCACCAATCCTCAAGCACTTCACCATGAACCATACATACAGTGAATATCCTCACTACCTCTTCTCTGTTTACCAAACCATTCTCCCTGACCCTCTCACTTCGCACACCACCTCAACCAAAACACCCTACATCTGCCACTCTATCAAACACATTCAACAAACCTTCAAAATACTCACTACATCTCACTTCACCACTACTTGTTATTACCACTTGTAATATATTACCAATATATCCACTACCATTCATAATCAAATGAGCAGCAAGTAGAGGCAGTTTTGAAAAATCTTTGATCTTAACTGATTATCTAACAATAGTCCTTACTCTTGCTGCTGAATGCGAGTGTAATCCAGAAATGTTAACAGCACATTTGCCAGTTTCAGAATTTTTAACTTTTAACTCAAATTTACTGTTCTTGAATTCTTTTCATCCATGAATTTCAGAGGCACCATCCTCTTTTGTCAGCCATAGTATACAGTGCAACCATGCCACATCTCTGAGAGAAACATTGTAACTTTAAAATGATTTAAAGAAGGACTACTACTGGTCACTGTTTAAAAACCTCAGTTGGAAAACAACAATTCAAACCAATTCTGATCAAATACCCCCTTTATTTCTCTCCCTTCTAAGCTCTAAAATAATAATCTTTATGAATCAGTCATTCCCAGTAACTAAGATATAAAAGTGTTGTTGCAGACTATGAAGATCTCTGTTACACTTTCTAACTCTGCACACTGGCAGCTTTAAGAGGTTATGTTAAAAAACATCAATATCTCAGCAGGGAGATATAAATACCTTGAGAAGTACCATTATCATCTTTATCATTCGTGTCCTCAAGGCTTGTAAAATCCAGTTTACCATATTCTTTAAAGGGGCAACATATTTATATATTTATTCATCCTTGCTTACCATTCACTAACAGCTGTTTGCATACCTTTCAGTATTGGAACTCCATCACGATCTGTTATGACGATACCCAGAACATCTTCTGTGCTAAAATAGAAAAAATTGTAGTTCTCATTAAAATATGTCTACATCATTCATATGTACAATATCTTCAAATGCTTTGCATAAGTATTGAACTGTTTACAAAACCAAACCCCATTCTTGTGTTAATGTTCATAAATAGGAACAAGTACATGGGTACATAAAAATCATAAACTGTGATAAAATAATGATGTATTTTACTGCACCACTGTTTGGACAGGCAACTGGTAACAAGTGCATGGCTCAGTGAAGTAATTAAACCTAATTTCAGCACAAACTGGATACTGATATACTGTATTTCAGACATGTACATGCTGATAGAAACTGCAGGGTTCACAGGGGTCAGGCCAAATTCACAGTCAAAACTTATTATCAGCAATGTTCTAATGGAACATGAACCGTTGATAAGTAACCTACCAGTTCATCAAGTCAAGTAGGTACTTCTTCATTTCCTGAAAAAAAAAGAAGTTTGCTATTCAGTGTCATCATATTTACCCTATGCAAGTAGTGATTATAATGATTCTAATATCATGTAGCCTATTACCTTTATTTATGGAGGATGTTACAAGTAAAATCTTATCCAAATATCAGAGTTCCAGATATAATACTTTCAAATGTCAGTGGCTTGGGAGTACATCTGAACTGGTGGAAGAAGTTTATGGACCTCTGTGGAGAAGTGGTTAGCATCATTGACCATGACGCATACATGGAATGACAAGGGTTGAGCTCATAGGCTTGAATCCTAGTTGTGGCAGTCGGTTCACAGTCAACCAAGCTGTACATCCTGCCTTCAAGACTGGTCAATAAATGGGTATCTGACTTGAGCTGGGGTGTGTGCGTGTGTGAGTGTGTGTGTAGAGACATAAGAGTACAGACATGCGGTACAATTAAACAAGTTTAGGAGACAAAGCGAAACAAATATATATATATATATATATATATATATATATATATATATATATATATATATATATATATATATATATGTCTCTCCCAGTAGCACAAGAATAAGTAATCACATCATGTCCCAAATCTGTTATAAGGATCATATTAGGCAATCTATTAGTTTTGCTCGAAAACACTTTCAGCTTTAAGAAATGGATATCTGAGTTTTTGGTGTTCTATATACAGTTTGTTGTGATCACAGACATACCTGCTCAAAAACTTGTAGAAAATCAGTGTAACCTGGGGGAAATCTCACCAAAACATACCAATCACATTCATGAATATAGACCCTAACATGGTGCTGGATGAAAACAGACAACAAAGTGCAATTCTCACAGTAGATAAACGCAGTGTTAGTATATTTTTACCATCAACTAACTGAGTTGCGTGTTGAAGTACGGTCTTTAAGGCTCTTAATATCCATTATCAAATGCATTACCAACTGATAACCCATATATTCCCTAGCATACACACCAAGTATCGCTTATTCAATGTTAAAGAATAACATAACAATGCTCCAAATCATAATCTACAACATTTATACCATTTTCTAAATACTACACTACCATAACTGAGCAATATTCAACGCAAAGTCAATATTCAAAGGCAGTAGCAACGCTTCATTCAAGGGATGAATTACCGATATCTATAAACTTTAAAATATGGTGAAAGAAAAGATAACAAGAAATACAGAATAAAAATCATTAATTTTTAGGATGGTAATTGATAACTGTGAGGCACCCGTGTACTGCATTGATGGTTAATATTTGCCGACCTAAATCCTAGGGAGCTCCGCCCCCTAGACCACTCAGTATAATAATATAAAGATAACTGATAACTGTAAACATGATAAATGACATCTTCGTTCGTCCTGAATTTGTGGGCGTATGTACCGTACAGGATCACATGATTGGACGTTCTCCATATTCACGAATATCACATAACATTTGACAACCTGTATCATACCTCAGGCATTTTATGATATGTAGTTAGTAGGAGAGATGGGTAGTGTCTGCTTCCTCTGGTTTATATGTGTATTTGACACGAATTTTCTCTTAATCCTCAGTACCGTACAACTCTTGTTTTTGCTGTGGAGAGAATTCCTGCGGGCGCCCCAGATGCCAGCGCACGAAGCCACCAGCACACACTCACCTCGACGTACGACAGCCTCAGCAAACACACGACAGAGACAATAGTCTATTATATTCCATGGGGGATAACATGTTGATGTTATTTGGATGCGCCAGTTATTTTTCTTGTAAATAGTCATTTATAATGGTCTTCATCGCCCCAGTGTGGGTTACCACTTACTTATCTGAGATGGCTCTTCTTTCATTCTACTGACACGTATGCAATTAAAAGCCATATTCCTCATACATTCTCCTACCAGCACCTTTAACATCTCATTTCTATTCACAAGCTTTCTGCTTCACTCCATCTGTTCTAAAGGTAATACTTCGGCCACTGATCTCATGAGCTGTGTGTAACCCAGTCAGTAAGATCTGATCCTGCAGTATGCATGTGGCTATTGCTTCCCATAGTTTGTATGTGGATTTCAGACTCACGAGGATGAACCATTATGATACCGTAATATATATGTTACAGCTATCAATGAAATACAAAGACTCGCATAAACACTACAAAATATGGTACAAAAGTAATGCCATACACAAATATCCAAATACGAAGGCTCTGTTGTGTATTGTGCAATTATCTCATGCATTAAAGGATAATGAAGTATATAAATGCCAAGGAATCCATTACGTACGGAAATTTTAGTGTCATGTATGGGAACTTATGAAAAAAACTTGGTGTGCGCTGGTTTGTGTCCTGGTGTTGATCGCTGAGTCTAAAGTTCGCTGGTGGGTATGGTCGCTGGGGTGATGGTCGTCAGGGAAGGTGAAGCACTTCACAGCTGCTCAAACATCAATACAAGCGGAAGCTGAGGGGAGGTGACGCGGAAGCTGGGGGGAACCTTACATGAAAAAAGATAGGTGGATCATCCAGCACACCGGCTGGTGCGCTGTCATGGTTAATATTCTATGGAAGACGGACGGAGATAAGGGAGATTTCGTCAAGGTTGACAAGTTTAAAGACTAAGACATCAGTTGTCAAGTGGAGGCGACAGCGGCTACCAGTGTGTATGGATTATGCCGGGCGACCTGCTCGGTACTGTGATGGTTGGGTAAGGTTGTGGTCTGTGTTCAGTGGTGGGCCCAGGGCTCCACTGGTGGCTTTTGGGTGGTTATTCTTGGAGGAATATTCTTAGTGTACTGAGAGGCTCAGGTGAATGAGAAATGGCGTGGTGTGCCACTAGGTTGTATACCCTAACTCTGATTCATAATCTTAATCTCATTTGATGTAGGTCTAAATACTGAGAAATTAAGGGCATTAGAACTGATTTACTTGTCCAGAACACATGACGCTTGAAAAATTAACTGAATAAAGGCAGATTATCAAGTCTTCGAGTATAGGGACACCACTGAACGGACTGTGTTGGTCCTATGTATGACCTACAGTTGAGTGCATGAGCACAAATTCTTATTTCTTAAAAATGTGACAGTGGCAAATACATTACAGCTTTGTTCCTTATGAAAATAAAAAAAATTCATTTGACAATAAAAAAAAGAAATGTTGACCTAACACTCAGTCAAAGGACAGGAGGCCATTAAATTTCTAGTTTTGCCAACTGCTAATTTGCAAATTTCAAACTCTATCAAAACAAAGTGACGACAACAACAAGAGCTTTTTACAAACAATGGTCATGGTGTAGTCATTATTGAAAAACTAGATAGCAAGTTAATCCTGAAAATTGCTGGCACAGTCTGATCGACATTGCATGGGTGCCAGCACTTGAGGAACAATGAGGAATAGAAAGTGGTGCATCATGTAGCAGAAGACGGTACTAACAATTGTCCTTCGACTGTCTCCGTACTGAGTGAAGAGATAATCCCTTTACGTGAGAATGTTAGCACTGTGTAACGTATGGTTTTATTTTTCCTCATTATTTAAGTTCTTTGTGCTCTAGTGTGGGTTTTTAGTTTCATAGGTCAGCTTTGGTGATATATTAATTCCATACGTCACTTGTAAATAATTACCATGCTCCCACCCTGGCCCTGTACTGCCTTGTACGATAAGAGTTTTTGGGTCTTGGGTAACAGTAACAACTAAATAGCCAAATGTCAAATTTGAATATATCAGTACATCATGAAGAAAGATTTTGAGTAAAATATTAAAGGAATAATCCATCACCTGTGTGCTGCCATGTAACTATCTAAGGTTTTATTTTCTTGTCTCTTCTTGAATTACTATTTGTGCTCCGGCATAGTAATTAGGTTTTCTATATCAGCAGCAACAGTATATAAGTACTAAGTCTGTACTTAGCTAATGGAAAAATCCTCAAAGTTCAGTTACCCAGAATACAGGGGGAAGTAATTGAGTGCACTTCCAGGCACCTGTCATATCTGACCATATCAGGGAACCAGAAAGAGTGATTTTGAACAATAAAAACTCATTCTCCCGATACAGGTTATTACTGATTATTACTGGGCTTGCAGGGTAAAGTCTTAACTTAAACCTTTTAATGCAAGATCAGTTTTCAAGATTGTGCCCCCAAATCATCAATATTCTACCAATAATGATATAATCAAATTGACATTTTCTGTTTTTACATCTTTTGCAAATTTACTAGATCTGGCAATAAATTTCCTTTAAATCCATGATGGAGAAAAATTATTTACACCAAAATAATACAAAAATGTTAAAAATGGTTATCCCATAAATGGAACATCAATTTACTCAACTAAGTCTACAAACAACTTAAATTTGAATGCAGTACCATTATGGATCATAAGATAATAATGATATCTATATAAGGTTTGAAGCTTCTTTTTGGAAACTTTACAAGTTTTCGATGAAAAATAAAAGTTATTTTGCTGTGGTTTTTATTTTTTAACTTCCACTTCAGAGTAAATTATTATAACAATACAAAATACAGTATTTTGTACTTTATGAATGATTTATACCTAAATTCTATAAAAGATATGGCTAATATAAATCTAAAGACTGATATTTGCAGCAAAATATTAAATCTTTCACAATGGTCAAATACTATCAACCAGAGGAAACCGTAAATTCTATAACTTGTGTACAAATGAAAAATCTAAGCTCAAACATCGTATACATGTACTTTGAAGGAAGAATACTGAGTGCAAAATCAGCAAACTTTTACACATTTTAACAGCTTGTAACAAATTAAGAGATATATAATGGTACATCAGAAGATATATACTTTCATACAAAATATATTTATAATGTATAACTTACTAGAAATAAAAAAAATCATGAAAAACTAAGAAATCAACTTACCTTGTGTTCAGTCAGCTGGAACTTCAGGAAACATTGAGTGTGGTGTTACTTACAGATGGCAGCACACACGAAGGCATGGTTGGGTATATCCACATGCTGTAATAGATGGAGTATTGCTGAAGCCATGGGGTAAGTCTGATTGTTCTTATTAACAGGAATAAATTTGCTTGATGCAACAAAAGAGTTAAATATCAGTAAAACAGGATTTAAATACCTCAGTGTTGTGCCAGTTTAAATGCCTGGAATATGTTGATTTTAAATGGCTGTGGCTGTTAATTAATGTTTCAAAAGTTGCTATTTTCACAAGAAATGGTTAGTCCCTTCTTTTTTCTGTCCCTGGTCCATACTTAGGTTAAAAAAAAGCTCAATTGCTCAAAGATGACAAATTTGAGCAGGAACAAAGTTCATGACACAAACACAGTGGTTTGTAAAGACCACTGAGGAGACTTCATTAATGAAGGTCTCACTATGAAGAGAAATATTAGGGTATACAGAAGCTCATATGATTTCCTGGTCTATGATCACATCTCAAATGACTAATCCATAAAACCAAGGGATATCAAGGTTGTCACTTTGGCAAGAATGTGTACTAAGATAATTTCAACAGCAGTGAATGCACCCGTACACAAACTCTAGGATCTGGATATAGTTGGCATTTATACCTCCACACCTTTACATGAAGGTCTACTTCCCAGACATTGTGAAATTTTATGAAAATCAGCACTGAGTAAGTTTACCTTTGAAGTTACGATTTTCCTTTGCTGCTCAACAGTTATGCCAAAAGCTAAAGAGCTTGGACAATTATCTGAAATTAGAAGTTCTTTTTTTAAATCCATCTAAACTTGATTGTAATACAAACTGATTGAGTAGGTCACCAATGCATACCCAAGTTAAGGATAGTGCAGTTACTCCATTAAGGATTGTATTCAAATGCAGTGCCTAAAAGTATAACACTCAATCAGAAAATGATTGTCTTATTGGAGACATCCTCTTGATTTGCAGAACATGTGAATCTGCATACAGAGAAAACAGCAGCAAAACCTTTATTTAAATTGGCTGTCAAATGAAGACTCATTTCAGGAAAACCCACTCATCATCATATGTGGATTCGAATCTGTTCTTTGCACAACCAGTCTTCCATTCTTGCTATAAGCTAATGTAATCACACTTGAGAAGGGCTGACATTGCCTACAAAGAAATCATAAACCACAGTTTTTGGTTAATTTTCAAGGATTTTTGGCATGAAGGAGTTTAAAGAGTATTGAAAGTATAGGGGAGTTTAGAGGAAACTGTGTGTAAACCACACTGCTGGAAGAAGGAAGACAGCATGTTGGACTTCTGAATGAAAGATAATGAAAAAACTATGTAATTAATGGTATTTTGTGGAAACATCCTTACCTTCTTGCCCCAGGATTCCCTTCTATGAGGTTCCTGCAGTGCTTAGGAAGCTTACCAAGTCCACTTGGGAGGACTATGGGTCAAAAGATGTGGTGATGTGTGTGTCGTTGTGGGCTAAGTTTGGACAATTGAGGAGTGTTTACAGTGTCCAGTGTGGAAGTTGTATCTCAGGCACGAAGGGGTCTTGTAATATGTTGGATCAGTGTTTGTGGTGATGGAGATGCTTGGTTTCCAGAACACATATGAGAGGGTAACATACAAGTCTTAGGAATGACGTATCAGATGGGTGTATGTCTGGTGGGTTGGTTTTTAAGACTGGGTTGAAAGTGTGGTTGTTTAGTGCTTTTCAGGCCATTACAGTGGATGTATGTTTTTTCTGTGTCATGCTTTTGGAGCATGGGAGAACCATTAATTTAGGTAGCTGAAGTGTGGAGTGAGGTAAGTTTTTATTTCTTCTTGGAGGCTGGTGGTTGGTTATTAAATGGTCTGCATGACTGGGTACAAAACTTTTAAAAAACTGAGTGCATAGCATAATGAGGCGAGATTTATTGTAAGAATTTTTGTTTCACTATGCAAGTGTTGGAAGTCTGGTTACTATGATTGTGCTAACTGCTCTGCTTTATGTGGTTAGTAGCCTTGTTATATTTGGTTTTGATAGTGCGGCTGACCAGGCTGGTAAAACATACTTAAGGAACATAAGAGACCTTAAGGGAACCTTTTTTGTGTCCAGATCTAGTCCTGTATTAGAAATAGTTCTGAGAGTATTTGATTTGTTTGTAGCTTTTGCGCTCTTTGTCATGTAGGGAGTGAATGTTCTGTGTTGTAAGTAATTCCCAGTATGGTTTGAAGCTGATGGGCCCAGCTAGCATATGGCAGCACTCCTGAAAGGAGATGGATGTTAAGAAGAGTAGCAGCTGGAGTAACACCAAGATGAAAAATGACCCAGACCTTGCCCAGCAAACAGCCACCTGCCCAAAAGGAGCCCCCTTCTTGCTCCTGTTTGAAACACAACCTTGGGCTGTGGGAATATTTCATGGTCATAACAAGATATAGAATTACACTACCATTAATGCAAAAAAAAAAAAGTGTTAGGCTACAAGGGCTTTTAGGCACCTGGTTGGTGTACTAAGTGATGCTCTTTAAAATTCTGCTTACAATCATAATTTGTTCATACAGAATTCCTCATGTATTTAATTCTTAATATGTTTAAAAAAGAAAATGGGTAAAAAATCACTCATAGATTTATCATGTGCCATTCTTCTTAAACATGTAAGCAGTGCTCTGAAATTATTTATTTTCAGCTTCTTTTTTTAACTATGAAAATATGCTAACTTTCAGCAAGAAACATGGACTTGATAAAGACAACCCTCGGAATTTTTTTAAACACCTTCATGTTATGAATCAAAAAAGTTGCCAAGAGTATCTTTAAAGAATGACAGTGCAAGACAAAATAAAAGAATTAGGTAAAGCTGTTAATGAATTAACTTAATGATTTTTTAATATTTTCTTATTTTCTTTACCAGGTTGAAAAGCCAGGGTTTCTCCCAGCTCAGTTAGTTCTCAGCAGTGAAATTTTATGAAGAAACTGAATCAGATGTATAAACGAAAGAGGATCACCCAAGTGTTAATGCATCTGTCCTGCAGTTCATCTCCACACCAAGCTGTAGTACAAACAACATAAATAATGCTGTTATTTGTTAATTAATCTGTGTTAAAATTTCATGTTGTAGTGACTGAAAATTTCAAGTCATGATTTATTCCTGTTCAAGATACACTGTGAAGGGCTAAATGTTGGCATAACTGCGGAAGCATCTGGAGAGTAACTGTGACTTTCCCCTTACAAGTGATTGTTGTTTTTATTAGAGCTCTTTTGATGCTGAGAAGACATATGGCTATTTTGTTTGTTAGAAGCTGGCAATGTTTTTGCATGTCCAGAAGTAAATTGTTTGTAGAGAGTAATTGCATAAATAACCATTTGTATATTCATATAAGAAGCTATTAGATAATTATTGATAAAAAAAGAAATTATGTGCTTATGAGAATTTATATTGAGTGATAGGGTATGGCTGTTCAGAGTTGATTAGTGTGTTGGAGTACTCTACAAAATTAAAAAAAAAGATTAACTGGATAAACTACACTATGTTCATGCTTCAGTGTCATACACTTATATTCTTTAGAATGCTGCAAATTATTTAACAAGATTGATTTTGCTATATTGTCCTTACTGATGGAAAGTTCTTTAGGTGTTGACAGTGTGTCGGTGAGTAAGTAAACTACTGCACTCTTAAAACTCAGACAGGAGAGAAGCAGTTTCATTAATCAGAATATGCTGAACACTATCAATGTTTAAAGGTTCATCACATGCAATTTCAAAGATTGAAATTGTAGTCTTCTATTTCCAATAATTTTTTAACATGGATAGAAATCTGACAGAGCATACTGAAAGAAACACAGGCAAGTCACTATTTCAATGTTCAGAATGCAATGAATCCTTTAGTAAGGAATGGGAACTAATTCGGCATATGACAGTTCACACAACAGAGAAACCATTTCAGTGTTCTGTCTGCCAGAAAAGCTTCAGTGAGAAATATATTCTGATGCAGCATATGACGGTACATACAGGAGATAAACCATTTCAGTGTTCAGATTGTCCTCGATCCTTCATCCATCAAGAAAGTTATATAAAACACTTGAAAATTCACACGGTTGAGAAACCACATAAATGTTCAGAATGCCATAAATTCTTTAGCCGCCTTGGGGGTCTAGCAAAACATTTGAGAATTCACAAAGCAGAGAAGCCGTTTCAGTGCTCAGAATGCCCTAAAGCCTTTAGAGAAAAAGTGTACCTAGTAAAGCATATCAAAATTCATACAGGAGAGAAACCATTTCAGTGTACAGTATGCCATAATTCTTTCAAAGAAAAGTGGAATCTAGTAAAGCATATGAAAGTTCACACGAAAGAGAAACCATTTCAGTGTTCTGTATGCCATAAATCCTTTGGTGAAAAATTTAATCTAATACAGCATATGATGACCCATACTGGAGAGAAACCATTTCAGTGTTCAGATTGTCATAGATCCTTCAGCCAGCAAGGAAGTCTTGTTATGCACATGAGAATTCACACAGGCGAGAAACCATATCAGTGTACGCTGTGTCTAAATGTATTCAGCCAGCGTGTGAGTTTAAGAAATCATATGAGAATTCATACAGGAGAAAAACCTTTTCAATGTACAATATGCCATAAAGCCTTTGGAGTGAAAGGAAGTCTGTCAAGGCATATGAAGCTTCATGAAAACAAAGATGATATAGTACAACATCAAGATATTAAAAGAAAAGAGAAGCATTTTCAGTGTTCACATTGCCATACTTCCTTTATCAATAAAACTGTTCTAGAAAGGCATATGGAAATTCATGTAAAAGAGAGTGGTTATACATACCATAGTTCCCATAAGAGTGACAGTAAGCATGTCCAATCTTCCCATGCTGAGTTATGTCAGCAGACAGACAGTGACATGATCACTAACTCATCTGTGATCATAGACTGCTCTGGGGAGGGAGTGGACAGTGAATCACTTGATGATTCAGATTCTGTAACTTGCAAGTCAGAAGATCCTCTAGAATGTGACATAATTCCTGAGTCAACTGTGAAATGTGAGTTGATTCCAGAGTCAGCTGTGAAAACAGAAAACCTAGAGGAGAACTGTATTTATATTAAGGAAGAATTCTGAAAGTTTGCGAGTCATACATATTTCTCTGTTTTGTCAGTTTGAAATAAATTGTATGAATAAATATTGACAGTTAATTTACTTAAAACTAGATAGAGTATATGAGAAACTAATGTATTTGTAATATTTAATGACATTTTGATGCAGGTAACTGCAATATTTGTAAAGTTATAGAGCAGTGTTTGTAAAATGCTCTTTTATGAATTTCATAGGTCACACATCCACATATAAGTACATCTAATTCATCACTAGTATTCTCTAAACAGTCTGAGATATTGATAGGTAACGCAGGGTATAAGTGTAAAGGAACATTGCTTAGGATCTGTCATGCATTCTTAAGAAATCAAAATTGCAAGATGACATCCCAAAGTTTTCTGTTTAGATATCTATAAAGCTATTCTTTGGGACATTATCTAATGGCCCACATACTAGGAAATTTTTCATATGGTCTCGACAGTTTGCACAAGAATTAGGTCCTTCTACAAAAAGAATTGTCTAGTATTTTCCCATTGTTCCCAGGATTCTCACCCTAAGGACGAAAAACTGTCTTTAAGTAGTCCCAAACTCTATGGTCAAATCTTTTTTGCTTTCATACTTCTCCACAATTGGACGTGGAGGAGAATAAATGAGCCAAGGGCACACAAGTGTTTAGCAATAACCAAGGAGGTATCTGATATAGGTCAGAAATATGTTTTCAGAAGAGTGTGGATATTACAAAAGTATGTGTGTGCCAACATGAACTGGTCAGCTAATAAAAGGTAAGTAAATTCTCTTGAAGATTATTCTGCTAAAGGAATCCAATAAATAATTACCTTTATCCTAAAGTTATATTGCAAAATAAGTTATCACGCCTTTTAAAATAAATGGGAATTAGGTGACAAAGACTTTAGTTGTTGTTTGGGGCATCACTACAGTATCTCATAAGAAATACAGAAATCCTTTACAACCATTAATGGTCCTTTGTAGCTACACCACTGGATGTTCAGCCATGTAGTTGTGTTTCTGACTATCATGAAACATCCATCATTTTTTATGTTACTCCACTCATTCCATATTGGGGAAAAATATAGAGTAAACTGCTTGTAAATCCCAGTTTTAATTTTTAACTTTTTGCCACATCACATATGCAAGATGAGATATTATACATTTCTTTACTTCAGCTGATGCAGTTGGTTTGATTTGCATTATGCACATATTAGTATATAAGCACCATGTCCATGAATTTACTTTCCAGTGACTGGTTTTGATGAAATGTTAAACCATGTTGGATTTCATCAGATGCTGAAGTACTCTTATGATCTAACTTGTAATTATGGATATGCAGGTGAACCACGTTTTCCTACTTGCATATCATAAACTTCCGGTTTTATATCAAACGCTAGCATTGCTTAATATTTCGCCATCTTTATATTTACTGTTTTTATGCATCAATTCTGGTGTTCAAATATGCAACCAAATTATGCACACATCTCTTTCTTCATTTCTTTATACCTAATTGCTTTTCCTGGTCTAGTGAAATGTTGTTGGGAACAAAGAAACACTGGAAGACTTTACCTACACTAAGTTTTTTGTCATATCCAGAAACCAGAGAATATTCATAGCCATGTCCCACAAAACAACTCATGATAATGTAAATAAGTAAAGAAAGGAAGATGATAGGAGCAGACAGAAGTCAGACAAGAGAGTCAGTATGTGATAAAGGTTTTAGCATGGAGAGTGTTTAGAAAAGAACAGAAAAGTCTGTGAATCACCTTACTAGCAGGACCAGCCTTAGACAAGTACTGAGTCTGAAACACGCAAAAGTCTTTACTGAGACCCAGTCTTCAAGAAAACATAAAAGGGTAAGAAATTGAGAGGAAAAATAATATACAAGTTTTGATGGCAGTGTCACATAAGTAATGAGATATTCATGGGAATATCAGGATCATATCTACCCTCATAATATAGGCGAGGAAGCTACTCGTTTGCTTACCCTTTTTGGTTGTTCTCAGACCAACAAAGCTGTTTGCTTGACCAGTAGGTTCACTTTTAGCCAATCACTGGTCACCACATGACAGTGGCACTAATCAATCAGCTCTTGACCATTCACAGATTGGGGCACCAACCCAAGGTGGTTACATAAGGTCCAAAAAAAGGTTACTTGAAAAAGAAGGAAAAGGTAGAGCAGGGACAGAAAAACAGGAAAAACTGCTTGCAAAACACTGCATTGCAGAGGGAAGGTTTTTAACTGTAAAAACTTTGACTTTTATCTCCTGCAAACAAGAAAAACTGATTCCTTTGCAGGTGGATCAGAGGCATATTGAAATTTGACTCTCTCAGAAGAGGAATTCCCAGAACAACACGACAGGTCCCGCCGTGTAACAACAAAGAAACATTTTGACAAAGGTGGAATTAGAGTGCCAAATGCCATTATCTCTCTCTCCAATGAAAGACTTCCAAGATAGGCTAATCAAAAGCAACTTCCCTCATACCAAAAAGATGAGTTTCTTGATCCACATAGAGATATTTCTCACCAAAATGTTTTCAAGGTTCCAGGTTGCTCAAATAAATGGCTACTTTGATAATCTACTGTGAAATTTCCCTGGGACTTAACTGGAGGCATGATGCTTTATTGATGAAATGTGAAGAGCATACAATAATGGGACTACTATATTTCTATATTCTATGTTTAATGGTTTCTTTCATGGTAAAAATAAAAAAGGGTTTGGATTCTTCCTGATCCTTAAGAGCTTGTCATCAAAATCATAAAGATTCTTGTGTCTAGATAGCACATGTAATTCACCAACTCTTCCTGCCAACTCTAAGATCACATACACTATATATCTGGCCTTTGGTATGTGTGTCTGTAACATGATCCCAAAGAAGTGTGCTCTGAAAGCCAGGAGTAGGTGGGTCATTGACACTGACCTCATGGTAGTTGTTGATTACCTAAGAGTGAACTCATGAGTCTAGCAAATAGTTCTGGTGATATGAGGATCAACTGAAAAGGCTTAACCAATGTGTAGCCTTCTCTCCAATATTAAGAGGGTAGGAATGATCCTGACCCTGATACTCCCAGGGATTATCTCTCTACTTGTGGGACAGATAGCAGAGGAGAGAAATGTACCTCATTAAAAAGGGGTTTGTCATGCCTAATATGGGAAAGAAACAGACATCATGATGGCAGTACATTCAGCTATAAGCCTTACATCCAATAACACTATACACTAAACATACTTACCAATCAAAAACACCTGGATCACACAAAGTGAAAGTACTATACATGCACATTAATTTCATATGTACAAAAGGGAATGAAAACCCAAAAGGTAAGGACTGGAATCTGTACTGAATCTAAATTTCTGAGGTTTTGTATGGGTAAACTCTTGAAATGAATAAAACTGTGGTAAAACTTGGAAGAAATATGACAAGTTCATGTAATCATAAAAGGAGAGAAAGTATGAATCACATAGTCTTATGCCAAATGAATTTTCCATGATTTTGCTACAGCAAAATATTTAAACCAACTGAATTCTCCATGGTTTTGCTAAGGCAAACTCTTCAATGGCATAACAGTCAAAAATGTGTGAAATTTTCAACTGTCAATAGTATATTCAATCTTCCTTGAGACATGCCCAACCCTAGACAACTTGTCTAAGAAGAGCATGGGGCCTATTGCGATTGCCTTGCCTGCCTTTGTATAAGGCCAGGAAAGCTTACTGGATTGTGAGAAATGGCATACTGCATGTAGTACAAAAGATAGTACATTATTTCTATGAACAACTTCATGTTAACTGTGAATCTTATATTACATGAATTACTTTGTGCAATACTCATATTTGTTGCTGAAATGTTCATGTGTATATAATATACTTGTGGAATGTAACAGTGCTGTATATTAAATAGAGTAACACTTTATAGATATATGTGTATCATTACTTCCTAAAACCTGTTATTCACTTAGTATCATTGACTTTGTATATATACCTCAAACAATTCCTTTGGTCTTCAGGTTGTTTTGTGAAGAATCATCACATGTATTTACCAAAGCATTTATTCCTCTCTCCCACACAATATCACTTCAACTTACATTCTTCTTCTACCTCATAATGTATGTCTCATATACACTTTCTGGTTCTCTTTATATCCACCCTTTCCATATTTTCACACCAAATCATACTTCCACCTTTAATTTGGAAAAGTTCTGTTTTCTTCCAATCTCTAACAAATTATGTTTCACTCTCTCTACTCTTCTTACATCCAACATTTTCAAATAATCCATCTCCATTGTCATCATTCACGGTGATTACTACTGGATATTTCCCTTCCTTACGTCATACTACTTTGAAATCTTCCTTCCAAAGAATCACACACACACTTTTTTAGTCTTTCATCATTATCATATGTATTATTAATGACAGTTTTCGGGGATTTTCTTTAAATTTTTCTCTTTTAAAGTAATTTTGTTCCAGGCAACTTCATCAATCTCTTTTAAAGTAATTTTGTTCCAGGCAACTTCATCAATCTAGATCTAAATGCATGTTTCATATCCTGTAATATGTATCATAATGTGTACAGCTTTACCAAATCCTGCAGTTATAAATTTGATTTTCTTGGACCTTTTTTTCTTAAGTTATTGCCATTTCCCATGGTAACAAGGAAGCACCAGGAACAGATGAAGAAAGGCCACATTTGTTCATGTCCATTCCCTAGTTGTCACATGCAATGCATCGAAACCACAGCTCCCCATTCATAACCATGCCCAACAGACCTTTCCGTGGCTTATCCCAGCCACTTCACTTGCCATGGACCAGTCCACTGACGGCACATCGATCCTTTTATATCACATCATTCCAATTAATTTTATCCCATGCATACCTTTCACCTTCCTGTATGTTCAGGCCCCAATCACTGAAAACCTTTCACTCCATACTGCCATCTCCAATTTGGTCACCCACTTCCTGTTCCTTCCACTTCTGACACAATATAATATATTCTCTTTGTTAACCTTTCCTCTCTCATTCTCTCCATATGACCAAACCATTTCAGGGCCCCATCTTCAGCTCTCTCAAAGACACTATTTTTATTACCACACCTCTCTTACTTGTTCACTATGTATTTGATTGAACAACTTCAAAACCATGTATTGTCCTCAAAATTTCGTTTCCAAAACCTTCATGCTCTGTACAAAATCATCTATAGCCCATGCTTCGCATCCATATAGAATTGTTAGTTCTACTATGGAGTAAACCCTTGATTGAATAGACTAATAAGGGGAAGGGATGTCCGTTAATGCCGAAAGTCTGTTAAATCGAATGCAAGCTACAGGCCATTTTTCAATACAATATACAGTTCATACACTCTTTTAACTCCTCTATCACTTGATGCCATTTTGAATTGTAAGGATTACAAAATTATGTAATAAGTAAAGTTACGATTCTCTGTATACAACCTGACTGCACGATAGCTTGAGGCAGACAGACCAAAACAAAGTGAGTCTACCCCATGCTACCAAAAAAAGTGTAATATGAAATGTGCATGGTGTGACGAGTGAGATATTTTAAAGATTTTAAATATTCTAAGTCATCATCAATTGATGTACTATCATTTGCTTGGTCTGTGAAATCCGTTATATAGGGGTCCATTAAATTAAGGGTTTGCTGTACATTCAAACACACCCACTTTTGCCCTACCAGATAATAATCTCTCTTTCCACACATTCTTCAATGCTCCTGGAACTCACTTCCACTTACATGGTTCTATTCACTGCCATGTCCACTCCAATGTATCTAAAAAATTTCACTTCCTTCAGTTTTTCTCCACTCACACCCAAAATAATTTGTCTCAACCCTGCTAAACCTCATAACTATGCTTTTATTCATATTTACTTTCAACTTCCTCATTTTACACACTCTTCCAAACTCAGTCACCACCTTCTGCAGTTTCTCACTCAAATCTGCCACCAGTGCTGTATCATCTGCAAACAACCGACTCACTTCCCAGGCTCTCTCATCCCTACAGCCTGCAAACTCACCCTTCTCCATGACTTTCATATTTACATCCCTCACCATCCCAACCATAAACAAATTAAACAGCCATGGTAACATCACACATCCCTCCAACAGAGTGACCTTCACTTGAAACCACTCTCTTGCCTCTCTTCCTATTTCTGCACACTTTAAGCCCTTCTTCCTGTAGCTTTCCTCCCAAACCATATTTTTTTAAAATCTTCCACAATGCATTTCTATTAACCCTATCATATGCTTTCTCCAGATCCACAACTGCCACATACACATCTATCTGTTTCTCTAAAGTATTTCTCACATACATTCTTTAAAGCAAACACCTGATCTACACATCCTCTACCACTTTTGAAACCACACTGCTCTTCCTCAATCTGATGCTCTGTACATCTCCTCACCCTCTCATTCAAAACTCTTCCATACGATATACCAGGAGCACTCAACAAACTTATACCTCTCTAATTTGAACTAACACCTTTATACTCCTTGCCTTAATACAATGGCACTATACAAGCATTCTGCCTATCCTCAGGTGCCTCACCATAATCCATATATGCACAGAAAATCCTAACCAACCAACCAACAATTTGACTTGCAACATAATAGTATAAAGAATAAAAAAATGCATTATATATGGTGAAGGAACTATATGTGTGTTACAGTATTTGTTTCTTAACTATTCTTAACCTACTGAATGAAATATAATAATGATTTTTGACTCTGTGGTACCATTTCCACCTCTCACTTAAACACAATAGTGTGTTCATCCCTGACTCCCCCCCTCCTCCCACATCATTCTTAGAGGTCTATCGTCCATAATATTACCATGTGTTTTTAAAAATGTTCTATGTAAAGAACTTTTATGAGTTCATGATTATAAATATACTTTATCTATTTATGAATTAAGATTCATATAATCAGTATGTATGGAGCTGTATATACATCACTATGGAGTAATCAACAACACCTAGAGGAAAGGCTTCTGAAAGCCACATAGGATGAAGACTTAGCCATAATTCTTAACTGAGACCATTGATATCTTGCTCTTAAAGACCGGATAACACAGTCACAAACACATCCTAGCCTTAAACATGACAGTCGAGGGAATGCACTGATTAGAGGAAGAAGAAAGTTGGTCATTATTGATGTATCGACCATGTATCCAGACAAATTTAAATGTAAGATTTTCAATTTAGCTAAAGCTCCACTCATGGCTATCCCCAGCAACCATTCTAGTACATTCTGTCCACCTAGCTCTAGTTCTAATGTGGTCAGATTTGTGGCGGAGTAGATCAGCTTAGATGATAATAAGTACAGAGCACCGGTAACATTATTGTGACTTGAAACACTTAAACATTTCAAACTTGTTAATCTATGAAGATATATTTCTACTCCATCTTCTCCTTCAACTTCACACCTCTCACAGGAAGTTACTAATGCTAATTCTTCTACAGACTGGCACATATTAATAAGATGACACAAAACTCCAACATTTACTTCATTAGTTAGATGAAACTGTAAGATTCTGAGAGAGGATCCAACTGCTTTAAGGGCTGGTGTATACAAACTTAATAAATCTTCATTGCTCATATAAACATCTACACAAATTGTTAGATATTTGCAACTAATTCTGGAAAGAAGCTCTCTAGCAGTTTCACTAGTAGATTTAATCTTCCATGGGCCCTTTAACAAATGCAAACTTACATGCTCCAGCTTCTTATATCTTGAAATTATATCATTAAGTTTTGATGCAAGGCAAAATGATGAAAAACTCATGTCTTGGAGGCTATAATTTTTTGTTCTTCCTTGTAACAGCAGTGGACCATTACCCAGAGTAGATGGAGTTACAACTGGAAAGTTAAGAGAATATTTGCTTAAGTCCCAATTTTCTGAGTCACATGTAATGCTCCGTATATCCTGATATATGTACAAAAGGTGGTGTAGGAACTCCCTTACATCTCGATGACTCCCAACATCAACATACCTTAACTTTGGGAAAGATAGTCTTACATTCTCATCATTCTGAATTTTATGCTTGACCTCATTTTTGCTCAAACCGTCAAAAAAGCCCTTGTATAAATTATCCTCAAGACCTTCTCCACCCAAAATGACAATTTCCACAGTAGATGAAATTCTTTCATAATGTTCGTATTCTCTGACAATAATAATGACAGTTTCCATGTTAGGAGAAACATGTCCTATTTCTCTTAAAATATCCCCTTTTGCAAACTCTATTTTCAAATGAATCCACTTAATAAGAGGAGAATTCTTACAAATAGTGACTAAAATGGATGGACAGTCAAACAATAAATTGACTGTATACAGTTTTTCAATTCCAAAAGGTTGAAGATTCAGAAGAAAATTTTTCAGGTTGGAGCATGACTGGGAGGAAATTGGTTTCACCATCTGAAAAGAAATGAAAATGATTCATGAGAAAAAAAGTGCTTGTGACCGAGTGAGGAGTACAGAGTGGCTGTGCGTGAATATTATGCATGTAGATAAGGAAGAAGTGTGTAACTGTTGGCATATGAAGCGGTTCTTTGTGTGTATGTAAGTGTCTTTATCTATATACAATTACCCCAGGACCTCTTTTTTAAAGAATCTATTTTTTAAGAAAGAGACCTGGTGTTACCCAGGATCTCTTTCCAGAGGCTCATACGGCCCAAGGCTGCACTACTTCCAGCTGCAGAAAAATGCGAAATCTTTAGGAGTGAAGATTTCTCAGAAAAGATTGTATTTCCAAAGAGACAGGCTCACCAAAGGTGTCATTTCATGTATGGTGTGTGTGTGTATGAAATGTGTGTGTGTGAAAAGCCGGATGGTTATCTAAATATGAAGTGCATGTACAAATGAGAGTGAAGAATGCGTGTCTATGTATGAAGAAACAAATACATTTATTTATCATACTTAACCGCCACCTCCCGCGTTAGCGAGGTAATGCAAGGAAACAGATGTGGAATGGCCCAACCCACCCACATGCACATGTATATACATAAACGCCCACACATGCCCATATGCATACATATTCTTAAGAGTCCATACATATACATTTCAACGTATACATACATGTACATACACAGACATACACATGTACATATCCATACTTGCTGCCTTCATCCATTCCGCGGGAGACAGCGGCAAAAAAAAAAAAAAAAAAAAAAAAAAAATATATATATATATATGGGTGGAAAGATGGAGTGAAAAAGATTTTGTGTGATCGGGGCCTGAACATGCAGGAGGGTGAAAGGAGGGCAAGGAATAGAGTGAATTGGAGCGATGTGGTATACCGGGGTTGACGTGCTGTCAGTGGATTGAATCAAGGCATGTGAAGCGTCTGGGGTAAACCATGGAAAGCTGTGTAGGTATGGATATTTGCGTGTGTGGACGTATGTATATACATGTGTATGGGGGTGGGTTGGGCCATTTCTTTCGTCTGTTTCCTTGCGCTACCTCTCAAACGCGGGAGACAGTGAAAAAGCAAAAAAAAAAAAAAAAAAAATATATATATATATATATATATATATATATATATATATATATATATATATATATATATATATATATATATACCGATATATGTATAAATATCTATGCACACACAGACATATACATATATACACATGTACATAATTCATACTTGCTGTCTTTATTCATTCCTTCGCCACCCCGCCACACGTGAAATGACAACCCCCTCCCCCCGCATGAGCGCGAGGTAGCACTAGGAAAAGACAACAAAGGCCACACTCATTCACACTCAGTCTCTAGCTGTCATGTATAATGCACCAAAACCACAGCTTCCTTTCCACATCCAGGCCCCACAAAACTTTGCGTGGTTTACTCCAGATGCTTCACATGCCCTGGTTCAATCCACTGACAGCACGTCAACCCCGGTACACCACATCGTTCTAATTCACTCTTTTCCTTGCATGCCTTTCACCCTCCTGCATGTTCAGGCCCCGATCACTTAAAATCTTTTTCACTCCATCCTTCCACCTCCAATTTGGTCTCCCACTTCTCGTTCCCACAACCTTTGACACATATATCCTCTTTGTCAGTCTTTCCTCACTCATTCTCTCCATGTGACCAAACCATTTCAAAACTCCCTCTTCTGCTCTCTCAACCACCTTACACCACATATTGTCCTAAAAGATTTTATTTCTAATACATCCACCCTCCTCCACACAACCCTATCTACAGCCCATGCCTCGCAACCATATAACATTGTTGGAACCATTATTCCTTCAAACGTAACCATTTTTGCTTTTCGCGATAATGTTCTCGCCTTCCACACATTTTTCAACACTCCCAGAACTTTCACCCCCTCTCCCATCCCGTGACTTACTTCCACTTCCATGGTTCTATCCGCTGCCAAATCCACTCCCTGACATCCAAAACACTTCTCTTCCTGCAGTGTTTCTCCATTCAAACTTACCTCCCAATTGACTTGTCCCTCAACCCTAATGTACCTAATAACCTTGCTCTTATTCACATTTACTCTCAGCTTTCTTCTTTCACACACTTTACCAAACTCAGTAACCAGCTTCTGCAGTTTCTCACCCGAATCAGCCACCAGCGCTGTATCATCAGCGAACAACAACTGACTCATTTTCCCAAGCCCTCTCATCCCCTATAGACTGCATACTTGTCCCTCTCTCCAAAACACTTTCATTCACCTCCCTAACAACCCCATCCATAAACAAATTAAACAACCATGGAGACATCACGCACCCCTGCCGTAAACCTACATTCACTGAGAACCAATCACTTTCCTCTCTTCCTACTCATACACATGTTATACATCCTCCATAAAAACTTTTCACTGCTTCTGGCAACTTGCCTTCCACACCATATACTCTTAATACCTTCCACACAGCATCTCTATCAACTCTATCATATACCTTCTCCAGATCCATAAATGCTACACACAAATCCATTTGTTTTTCTAAGTATTTCTCACATAAATGCTTCAAAGCAAACACCTGATCCACACATCCTCTACCACTTCTGAAACTACACTACTCTTCCCCAATCTGATGTTCTGTAAATGCCTTCACCCTCTCAATAAACACCCTCCCATATAATTTCCCAGGAATACACAACAAACTTATAACTCTGTAATTTGAACACTCACCTTTATCCCCTTTGCTTTTGTACAATGGCACTATGTATGCATTCCGCCAATCCTCAGGCACTTCACCATAAGCCATACATACAATGAATAACCTTACCAACCAGTCAACAGTACAGTCACCCCCTTTTTTAATAAATTCCACTGCAATACCATCCAAACCTGCTGCCTTGCCGGCTTTCATCTTCCGCAAAGCTTTCACTACCTCTTCTCTGATTACCAAACCATTCTCCATGACCCTCTCACTTCGCATACCACCTCCACCAAAACACCCTATATCCGCCACTCTATCATCTAACACATTCAACAAAACTTCAAAATACTTGCTCCATCTTCTCACATCACCACTACTTGTTATTACCTCCCTGTTAGCCCCCTTCACTGATGTTCCCATTTGTTCTCTTGTCTTACGCACTTTATTTACCTCCTTCCAAAACATATTTTCACTCTCCCTAAAATTTAATGATATTCTCTCACCCCAACTCTCATTTGCCCTCTTTTTCACCTCTTGCACCTTTCTCTTGACCTCTTTCTCTTATACATCTCCCAGTCATTTGCACTATTTCCCTTCAATAAACTTCCAAATGCCTCTATCTTCTCTTTCACTAATAATCTTACTTCTTCATCCCACCACTCACTACCCTTTCTAATCTGCCGACCTCCCACGCTTCTCATGCCACAAGCATCTTTTGCGCAAGCCATCACTGCTTCCCTAAATACATCCCATTCCTCCCTCACTCCCTTTCCCTTCTTTGCTCTCACCTATTTCCATTTTGCACTCAAGTCTCTCCTGGTACTTCCTCACAAGTCTCCTTCCCAAGCTTACTTACTCTCACTACTCTCTTCCCTCCAACATTTTCTCTTCTTTTCTGAAAACCTATACAAATCTTCACCTTTGCCTCTACAAGATAATGATAAGACATCCCTCCAGTTGCACCTCTCAGCACATTAACATCCAAAAGTCTCTCTTTCACATGCCTATCAATTAACACGTAATCCAATAACGCTCTCTGGCCATCTCTCCTACTAACATACGTATATTTATGTATATCTCTCTTTTTAAACCAGGTTCTCCCAATCACCGGTCCTTTTTCAGCACACAAATCTACAAGCTCTTCACCGTTTCCACCTTTGCCTTCAAATCACCTATCACTATAACCCGGTTTCATGCATCAAAACTGCTCACACACTCACACAGCTGTTCCCAAAACACTTGCCTTTCATGATCTTTCTTCTCATGCCCAGGTCCATAGGCAACAATAACCACCCATCTCTCTCCATCCACTTTCTAGAGTCTACTTTCTTACACTCTATCACATACTCCCACAACTCCTGTTTCAGGAGTAGTGCTACTCCTTCCTTTGCTCTTGTCCTCTCACTAACCCCTGACTTTACTCCCCAGACATTCCCAAACCACTCTTCCCCTTTACCCTTGAGCTTTGTTTCACTCAGAGCTGAAACATCCTGGTTCCTTTCCTCAAACATACTACCTATCTCTCCTTTTTTTCATCTTGGTTACATCCACACACATTTAGACACCCCATTCTGAGCCTTTGTGGAGGATGAGCACTTCCCGCATGACTCCTTCTTCTGTTTCCCCTTTTAGAAAGTTCAAATACAAGGAGAGGAGGGTTTCTAGCCCCCCACTCCCGTCCCCTGTAGTCGCTTTCTATGACACGCGGGGAATGCGTGGGAAGTATTCTTTCTCCCCTATCCCCAGGGGTCAATCTTATCAACCATATTTCAGACCAACTTTGGAGCTCACCTCAGTCCTTGTTTGAGTTGATGCAATCCTCATGTAATTATCTATTTTCATTACTAGTATGTACTGTACAGGGAGAGAATTCTACACTTATAGGGTCCCATGCCTTGAACTTTATTATACAACTTTCTCAACTAATGTGTGCTGTCCACATTCACTATATAATTTTTTTCATACATGACTGCTGTTTTCCGTGTCAGCAAGGTAGCACCAGGAACAGAAAAAGAAAGGCTACATCTGCTCACATCTATTCTCTAGCTGTCATATGTAATGCAATGAAACCACAGCTCCCTATCCACAACCAAGTTGTACAGACTTTCCATGGTTTACCCCAGATGCTCCACATGCTCTGGTTCAGTTCATTCATAACATGTCAACCCCAGTATACAACATCATTCCAATTCACTGTATCCCTTGCATGCCTTTCACACTCCTGCATGATCAGGCCCCAGTCACTCAAAATCCTTTCCACACAAGATCATAACATGATCTTAACTTAAGCAAATATTTTGCAGTCCACCAATAACACTGAGGAAATGCAAAGGAACAAAGCCACAAGGCAACGCAAGAACTCCCTCTGAGAAGATATCCTTTGGCTTGCTTCTCTTCATTCATCATGGTATACCACTTGCAGCAGGGCATCTTAGGCCTTGGAGCCTTAATTCTCCTACGTTACCAATGACATAGGGTTATGAGATGATCTTAAATGAAGCAAAAGCCAACAAATAGGGTTCCATTTACCAAACATAATCAAAGCCCCATTGAACTTCTGTAAGGAAGCAATCCCTTGAGGTAACATATTGATTACTTCTGGGTACATGTCATCCAACTCAGTTTTCTTTGCATATCAACAGTAAGCTGACTGAGGAATGGAACCTTAGGCACTGAGGATCTCTCTTCACTCATTCCAACAGCATGGTATTAAGAGCAGATTTCAACATAAACAACTGCTGAGCAATCCAAAAAATATTATTATTATTCTTTTTTATTATATTGCATTGTCGCTGTCTCCCGCGTTAGCGAGGTAGCGCAAGGAAACAGACGAAAGAATGGCCCAACCCACCCACATACACGTGAGAAACTGCAGAAGCTGGTGACTGAGTTTGGTAAAGTGTGTGAAAGAAGAAATTTAAGAGTAAACATAAACAAGAGCAAGGTTATTAGGTACAATAGGGTTGAGGGTCAAGTCAATTGGGAGGTAAGTTTGAATGGAGAAAAACTGGAGGAAGTAAAGTGTTTTAGATATCTGGGAGTGGATCTGGCAGCGGATGGGACCATGGAAGCGGAAGTGAATTATAGGGTGGGGGAGGGGGCGAAAATTCTGGGAGCCTTGAAGAATGTTTGGAAGTCGAGAACATTATCTCGAAAGCAAAAATGGGTATGTTTGAAGGAATAGTGGTTCCAACAATGTTGTATGGTTGCGAGGCGTGGGCTATGGATAGAGTTGTGCGCAGGAGGGTGGATGTGCTGGAAATGAGATGTTTGAGGACAATATGTGGTGTGAAGTGGTTTGATCGAGTAAGTAATGTAAGGGTGAGAGAGATGTGTGGAAATAAAAAGAGAATGGTTGAGAGAGCAGAAGAGGGTGTTTTGAAATGGTTCGGTCACATGGAGAGAATGAGTGAGGAAAGATTGACCAAGAGGATATATGTGTCAGGGGTGGAGGGAACGAGGAGAAGTTTGGAGACCAAATTGGAGGTGGAAAGATGGAGTGAAAAAGATTTTGAGTGATTGTGGCCTGAACATCCAGGAGGGTGAAAGGCGTGCAAGGAATAGAGTGAATTGGAACGAAGTGGTATACCAGGGGCGACGTGCTGTCAATGGATTGAACCAAGGCATGTGAAGCATCTGGGGTAAACCATGGAAAGTTCTGTGGGGCCTGAATGTGGAAAGGGAGCTGTGGTTTCAGTGCATTATTACATGACAGCTAGAGACTGAGTGTGAACGAATGTGGCCTTTGTTGTCTTTTCCTAGCGCTACCTCGCGCATATGAGGGGGGAGGGGGTGGTTATTTCATGTGTGGCAGGGTGGCGATGGGAATGAATAAAGGCAGACAGTATGAATTATGTACATGTGTATATATGTATGTGTCTGTGTGTGTCTATATATGTGTATACGTTGAGATGTATAGGTATGTATATTTGCATGTGTGGACATGTATGTATATATACATGTGTATGTGGGTGGGTTGGGCCATTCTTTCGTCTGTTTCCTTGTGCTACCTCGCTAACGCGGGAGACTGTGACAAAGCAAAATAATAATAAAAAATCTATCTTTCTTTTCTTTCAAACTATTTGCCATTTCCTGCCTTAGCGAGGTAGCGTTAAGAACAGAGGACTGGGCCTTTGAGGGAACATCCTCACCTGGCCCCCTTCTCTGTTCCTTCTTTTGGAAAATTAAAAATAATACGAGGAGAGGATTTCCAGCCACCCGCTCCCTCCCCTTTTAGTTGCCTTCTACAACACGCAGGGAATACGTGGGAAGTATTCTTTCTCCCCTATCCCCAAGGATAAAAAAAAAAAAAAAAAAAAAAAAAAAAAAAAAATTATATATATGTATATATATAAATCAAAAAATAACTAAATTCATGGAGGAAGCCACCTGATGGACCATTCTGATATATAACCCTCTTAATCAGATGAACTGATATCTTAACTTCTTATAAAATTCTTTAATGGAACAATCCTATAAGATATCACAAGGACCCCCTCTGGATACACAACCTCTAACTTGGTTCTCTTTGTGTTTCATAAGTACATTGGTCTGGTCAGGATCTTAGGGTTTGGGACCTGTCTTTGTCTCCCCTGTCAATTACACAGGGTTACAGGATGGTCTCATTTAGAGCAAGTCAAGCAGTACACAAGCTCCAATCAGGTTTCAGTGTACTGATGACCATCAAAAGTCTCTTGAAGTTCCATAACAGAACAATCCTATCAGCTACTGCAAGTAATCTCCTGGGCAGACACCATGTGACTTGATTCCTCTAGTCAATGTATCACTATAAGAGAAACATTGGAAATTGAAAACTGATTCCTCATGATCTGTCTACACCATCTCTACTGGTGACAACATAAACAAATGTTGAATGGCCATTCTTGTAAAAGCAATACAGGTTGAGCATCCCTAGTCCGAAAACCCAAAATGATCCAAAATCCGAAACTTTTCTCAGCAGCATCATGACATTAAGAATTACCCTAAATACATCATTTCTTTTACTGTTAAGTACTTGTGTGAATAGTATAAGAAAATGATTGCTTATCAGTAGCATATAAATTCAGTCAGGAATGAAGGTGATGCCAAACAATCACAGATTGTCCACATGGGCAGCTAATGTGACACCTTAGCTTTCTGATGATTCTGTGTTAAATAAACTCTGTTTCATATGCAAATTATTAAAAATATTGTATAAATTATCTTCAGGCTATGTGTATAAGGTGAATATGAAACAAATGGATTTTGTGTTTACACTTGGGTCCCATCCCAAGATATATCATTATGCATATGCAAATATTCCAAAATCCGAAACACTTCTGGTCCCAGGCATTTTGGATAAGGAATACTCAATCTGTTAAAACAACAAAATTTGAGGAGAAAGCCACCTTGTGAAAAATCTGGCTGAGTTTTGTAACATCCAATGCCATGTGTGTGACCATTAAATCCCAGATCCATACACATTACTTCCAATACGAACTCTTTTAAAACAAAAGTGAAATAGATGATAAATTATCTAAATCACAAAAAAAACACAAACACAGCATTACAAAAAGTCAAATGCAGGACAGATAAAAAATAAAAAGTACCTGTCAGATGACCCATCAAAACAAATCTAAGGTTGCCAATGTAGGTTAAAAATGATGAATGTTCCCTCCAATTACATTAATTCATGAGATAAAACAAAGTAAGATTCATGTCATGGAAAACCAGGAATGATACAGGATTCCCACCCAGCATGTCTAACTACCAGATATGAAAGTTAGAACACCATAAATTAACATAAAGCAATGATAAGCAAGCAGGTCTCCACAGTGCCCAAGTAAGCAAATTTATAATGTGGCATACTGACTCATGGCACCACCTCAACTCCATGCCATGACATCATATACTTGATTGGTTTGCTGTGGGTGTAGAGTCACTGTGAATCAATTTCCTGGCATCATACATTTTACGAAGGTTAAAAGGGGTACCTGCACGGATACACGCTATTCAAGAGGTAAAACAGTGATTTTACCTTCACTGAGCAAGTGTTCCCTAAGATGCCCATAGGGTTCTGTTCTTTCGTGAGAAAAAAATGATCAATATATTGTAAATGAATTTGCAACACTATGCCAAGTATTCAGCACCTAATAACCTACTCCATATAAAAAATACAATGTTTGGCTTCTTACATATATCCTGTAAATAATATGTAAAAGAAACTACAGTTTAAGATGATGAGAAAATTCAGAATTGTCCCTACAAAATTAAGTTCGTTTGAAAGAATGACATAGCTATAAAATAAGAACCAAAGGCTACTGAAAAAAGGAGTATTACCTTGCTACATCCAGCCTTTGTGGAAAACATTAATTCAAGTGTCAGCAAAAGCAGTGGGCATAGAAATTTAGAGCTGAGTTGCTCCAGCAGGTTAGAACAGGTTTCTCGCACCAGCTTTCGTATTTTTGAATCTTGCTTTCCAAACCATCCTTCATCATCCCACCACTCTTTGACTTTCAGCATGTGTTGCTGTGAAGAGAGAAATCAGAAGTTATACTTTTAATAATTAGAACTATATCCAATTCTACTCAATTTCATTATGATTTCAAAAAGTTATTTTCTAAAGTAATGTAAAGCTGCTATTCTTCACTCAAAAAATCAAAATCAGACTATGCTATTTCCAATATCAACAGTATCAACTATATGAATGACTTACCAGTAACAATGTTCTTGCATTTAGCAGATGTTCATTATATTCACCAGCCTCTGCTAAGATAACGTCATCTATAATATCATCACAAATATCACCAGCAACATTTTCATCTCCTGAACTTGTTGAATCTGCCTCCTCAGTGTGCAGACAATAAGGTTCATGCTCAATAGGATTTATTTGTGAATGTTTAGGTGACAAATGAAGATGACCAAACATATTTAGAAAAGGCATGAACCTTTTCAAACCTGGAGGAACAGCACTTGCAAGAAGCATTTCAGCTAACTTGAAGATAACAAGGTCATGCAGTGTTTTTGGTGTGCTGCTTGGAACAGTTGGATACGAGTCCACCATCGTGTGGGACAATGCTTTACAATCTTGGTGTTGAGCAAGGGATTATTACCCACAGTTGATGAGTCAAGTTGGAGTTTCTGTGATCAGTGACTTAAACTCCATCACATAAAACTGGAAAGATATAACAGAATTAGTGAACATGAGTAATAACAACCATTTACTTAAGAAAAGGCTTACTATTAAACTTGAAATTATATTTCTGATGTGTTAGCTATACTGAACATGAAGCAGGCTATGAAAAGAATGAAAAACAAGTATTGCTAAAGTTACAAAACAATTTTCCTTAACTTTTAACAGTACAGGTGCACCACCGACTTTCTGGTACTTTTTGTTCCAAAGCATTGCTGGATTAACCATGTTGCTGGACCAACTGTGGTCACATAATAATAATTCATCAACACACCTCTAACCCACTAATTATACATCTCACATGTGTCTAAAGTATACCATGGATTACTAGAAATTTAAATTAAACAAATATTAATTGTTTGTGCACCCTAAGATGGTAAGTCTGTCCTTAGATTGTTTGAATCCTGTGGGTTCTTCTTCATCTTCTGTTTTTGGTGTTTTCCTAGGTGTGCATCGCCAAAATAATGCAGTTTCATCTGCATTATACACCTGCTTAGGACTGATGTGCTCATCAGCTACGAGTTTCGCAAATTTGTTCACATACTTGGCACCTCCTTTGTGGTTCGCAGACCACTTTTCTCCGCACACATTATCCATGGATATTCCATGAATCTTCTTGAATCTTTGAAGCTATCCTTCACTATAGTCATGCTCATGTTGTAATCCAAGTTCTTTATGGCACAACTTAGCCTGGTCCATTATCATGCTACCTGACACGTCCACTCCATCACTCCGACGGTTTCGAAACCATTCCATCATCACTCGATCGTACTCAGTACTCTTACCATCTTTCATAGTTTTTCTAATCGTCACTTGCTTTTTGGAATCACAGTCTGCATAGAATTTCAATATTTTCTCCCTTTACTTCTTTATATCATAAACAGTTGATGAACCAATACTGTAGAGGTCACACAGCTTACACACCGAAACACCACGGTCCATTTTTTCAACATTTCTACTTGGATCGATATGGTCTGGTGTTCATGTTTGATACCATGACTGACACTCTCATATGTCTTAGAAGCCATGCCCAGGGTCAAATCTAAGCAAAATAAGCTAAGAATTTCACAGAATGTGGTATCCCCACCAACAAGTGCAGTGTAAAGAAAGTAAATAAGCTCGCCCTACACACATCAACTGTGGCCGCCCACTAAACTAGTCTGGTGGCTGTGGTAATTTCAAGTTCCCTCACGTAATTTTGTCCATACTAAAGGAGGTGCCGAACCATCAGTTGCCGGAAATTTGGTGGTGTATCTGTATTACTAAGGAGGAGGACGAGGAGGAGGCGGAGGAAGAAAAGGAGGGGGTATGGAGGAGGACTTTCTTTAACAAAGGTAGTACAAATAATACAACATTTTGGAAAAGTGATTGGGATACTATCTTTTTCTTTATCCCATGACTTTAAAAACTTGACACTTGGGAGAGCAAGGGGATGACTTTCTTTTATGAAAGACAGTATACTGTAGATAGAAGACAATGATGATTTGGAAGAATGACTGGGATCTTTCTTTCTATCTTATGACTTAAAAAAAGAAAAAAAAGGGGTAAGCTATGAAAATCTACGAAAATGTGGATCTAATCATGTAAAACCTTACCCAACTTTCCATACAGGGTCTTCTGATATGCTGTCAGTATATCTAGTGCTAGGGAGATAGGGGGGGTATCAAGAACACAGATGACAAAAGGTATCACATATGTCTGGAGACTGTGGATTCAGATGGGTGTACATCTAGTGAAATAAAATTCAAAACGGTCGAGAGAAAGGTTAAAAGCTTCTTATGTATCTTTGTGACTATATGTTTCTTGTCAATGTTGAATCTGCTGAGAGGAGAAAGCTGTGAGTATAGGTTCCTGAAATATGAAGAATAGGTAAGACTTTTACCTCTACTCAGATGGTGGTTAGTTATGGAGAGATCTGGATGGGAAGGTTTACTGCAATTGGAAAGAACTGAGTAAGAAGCAAAGAGGTAAGATTGTACTGGAAGTATTTTTCTTTCATTGTGGAAGTGTTGAATGTTTTTGGTTGCTAGGCAGCCAGTGATTGTTCTAAGTGCTCTGTTTTGCATGGTTTGAAAAATAATTTCACTTGTTTTCGACAGAGTGGTTAACTAGGTATGTATGGCATAGTTTAGGGTAAAGCACATACATAGTACAGCACATGAGCAGATTCGTTTTCTTGTCCAAATATGATACCAGCAAGACTTCCCAAGGCATTGAGTATGTTTGTGACCTTTGAGCTGTTGTGGCGTAACGAGTGGAAGTCATGTGTGTATTGCATATAATACCCAATGTGATTGGAGTTTTACATGTTGCATGTCTTTTTCCTGTTTCGATAGACATTAGGTGATAAGATGTGACGGCAGAGTCATTTGGATATAAGAGAACTTTTACACTGTAGTTTGTAGGTGAAAGAAATCATATGCAAAGACACGAAAGGGTTGGAGAGGGATAGCTGCTACTTGGGAAACTCAGTTGTAGACCTTGAGAATTTTGGAGGTGGAACCTTTTACAGTGACTCTGGCTATGAAGCTGGGAAACCATTTTTCGTCAGATATGGGGGATAGTGCCAAATACGTTTTCTGCAAATTTGTGTCAGGGATGATTTCGAATGCTTTGTTGATGTTCAGTGTCACTAATAATGTACAGGATGAGCACTGTGGCTGGAGAAGTCATCTAGGTTGAGTATCCTGTCTCCGAAACGTCTAGGACCATCATTATTTTGGATTTCTTTTTTTGGAATATTATCATATACATAAAGATATACAAATGGAAAACAGGAAGGTATAGAAACAAACGGGTTAGAGCTGAGACATACCTCAACATTTTGACCGTCCAACTGTCTTCCTCAAGATATACTGATTCCAGCATTCGGCAGGACTGTGTTTCTCAGCAAGTGATGGTCACCTGATTGGATGCCTTGGCGTGTCGCTCTATGATTTATCGCTTGTCTTGCTGCCTCCACCCGTTCAGAGTGATCGCCGCTGCCTGACGTGATCAGCAGATGAACCTAGGCCTTGTTTTAACATTGTTCTTAAGCTCTTCCTCTAGGTGAGCTCTCACACTATCACTGAACAGTTTGTCACTTGCCTGTAGTTGCCTTGGTGTCTACCGTTTAGTGATAGTGTGAGATCTTACCTAGAGGGAGGGATTAAGCACATTAATATAACGTCTGGGTTCATCTGCTAGTCACGTTAGGCAGCAAAGATCGCTGTAAACGGGTGGAGGCAGCAGGAAAAGCGATCCAATGAGACACACCAAGGAGTCCAACCGGGTGACCATCACTTGCTGGGCAATACAGTTGAATGCTGAAATCAGTATCTCCTGAGGAAAACCGTTCAACAGTCGAAGTTTGAGGTATATCTTCGTTCTAACCCGGTTGTTTTCATGCCATCCTGTTTTCCATATTTGTCACAATGGAAAATGAAATATCTTGGGGATGGGACCCTAAATACAAAATCCATTTATGTTTCACATACAACTTATACACATAGCCTGTAGGTAATGTATACAATACTTTTAATAATTATGTGCATCAAACAAAGTTTGTGTAACACTAATCCATCAGACGGTTAAGGTGTCTGCCGCCCATGTGGACATCTGTGGTTGTTTGGCATCGCCTTCATTCATGACTCGGAATTTATATGCTATTGATACGTAATCATTTTCTTACCCTATTTACACAGAACAGAGTAAGTGAAAAACAGTGAGGGATGCACGTATGTCTGGCGGTGACAATGGTTTGTAACAAAGTAGCGCCAACAGAGTATCAAAGCCCAGCATGGAGCAAAAGAGGTTAGGTGTGTGGAATTTTTCACTTGTAATGTCATGTTGCTACTCAAAATGTTTCGGATATTGGAGCGTTTCAGATCAGGATATTCAACCTGTACTGGTAAACTTCAAGGAGAATAAGAAAAAGCTTTGGAAGGAGGTAAATACTGTCAGGAGAACCAAGAAAACAAATACAAGCATCAGAAGAGGGATCAGATGGGGTAGTGGTAACAAGCAAAGAAAGGGTGAAAAAAAGATGGAGTACCTCGAGAGACTGATGACGGTGTTGGATGATATGGTGGCAGATGTAGGGTGTTTAGGTTGTGAAAGTGTGTGTGAAGTGAAGAAGTCATGGCAAATAGTTTAGCGAAAAAGAGCAGAGGTTTTATCCAGATAAAGTCTTGCAGATGATGAAGTGTAGGAAGGCAAGTGAATTTTGGATGGAATTGCATCTAAATTTCTAAAGATAGTAAATGACAGAGCTGTATACATTGGTTGCTTGGATTCGCAACGTACCAAGTATGTATGGCTCAAGGTGAGGTACCTCAGAATCAGCGGAATGCTTTCACAGTGCCATCATATAAAGGCAAGCAAATCTTCAAAATTAACAAACCATCGTCACCGCGACTTACGTGCATTACTCACTGTGGTTTTTGCTTATTCTCTCCTCTGTGTGAATAAGTGTAAGAAAATGATTGCTTATCAGCAGCATATAAATTCAGTTAGGAAAGAAGGTGATGCCAAACCACCACAGATCGTACGTATGGGAGGCGGACGTTGTGACAACTTTCTGATGGTTCAGTGTGTTACACAAACTTTGTTTAATGTACAATATTATTAAAAATATTGTATACATTACCTTTAGGCAATGTATTTAAGTAGTATATGAAACGTAAATAGATTCTGTGCATAGACATTGGTCCCATCCCCTTGATATCTTCTTGTCTATCATCCATCATGACAGATGTGGAGAAACATGGCGGTATGGAAACGAACGGGTTAGAGATGAGACATACTTCAACGTTTCGACCGTGCACAGGTCTTTCTCATGAGCTACTGATTCCAGCATTGGGCGGGACTGTATTCCCTAGCAAGTGATGGTCAACCTGTCGTAGGCCTTGGTGTGTGTGTCGCTCAGTTTCGATCGCTTGTCCTGCTCTCGCCACTCGTTCACAGCGATCTCCGTTGCCTGACGTGACCAGCAGCAGATGTACCCACAGGTTGTATTAACGTTGTTCTTCGTCCCTCTAGGTAAGCTCTCACACTATCACTAAACGGTCTACGCCATGGCAACTACAGGAAAGAGACAAACTGTTTAGTGATAGTGTGAGAGCTTACCTAAAGGAAGGGAGTAAGAACAACGTTGACACAAGGTCCCCGTCCATCTGCTGGTCACGTCAGGCAGAGAAGGTCACTCTGAACTGGTAGAGGCAGTTGGACAAGCGATCCAATCAGAGTGCGAAGCGCCAAGCCGTCTGACCTGTTGACCATCACTCACTGGGCATCACAGTCCCGCTCAATGCTGGAATCAGTACCTCTTGAGGAAGACCAGTGACCAGTCGACACGTTGAGGTTATGTCTCAGCTCTAACCCGTTTGTTTCCATACCATCCTGTGTTCCACATATCTCAATATGTTTATGAATATTTTCCAAAATCCGAAACAATATGGTCCCAGACATTTCGGATGAGGGATGCTCAGCCTGTACTGAAAGTAAAGCAGGCTACTAAAACGAATGAAAAACATGTATTGCTAAAGTTACAAAACAATTTTACTTTATAAACAGTATTACTGAGGAGGAGGAAGAAAAGGAGGGGATATGGATAAGGATTTTTTTTTTTTATAGCAATGGTAGTGTGATGTATAAAGAATACAGCAACCTTTTCGAAGTGATAGGATGATTTTTCTAATCCCATGACTTTAAAAAGTTGTCACTGGGGAGAGGGAGGGGAAGACTTTCTTTTGAAAAGAAAGTTTACTGGAGACAGAAGACAGTGATGAATTGGCAGTATGACTGAGATTTTCTTCTTTTTTATCGACTTAAAAAAGAAATCATAAGAGAAAAGTTACGACAATCTGAGAATATGAGGCTAATGAATGTAAAAGTAGAAATACAAATAAGAATTAAAAGAACCTATGAAAACCTCACCCAACTTTCCATACAAGGACTCGTGATATGCTGTCAGCATTTCTAGTGCTTGGGAGATGGGGGATCAAAAACACAGATGACAAAAGGTAACACATATATGTATGGAGATTGTGGATTCAGGTGGGTGTACATTTAGTGAAATGAAATTCAAAACTGGGTCGAGAGAGAGAGAGAGGCTGTTAAGTGCTTCTTATGCATCTCTGTTTTTACCTCAGATGGTGGTTAGTTATGGAGTGATCTGAAAGGGAAGGTTTACTACAACTGGAAAGAACTGAGCGAGAAGCAAATGGAGGAGAGATTGTACTGGAAGTATTTTTCTCTCATTGTGGAAGCGTTGAATGTTTTTGGTAGCTAGGCAGCCAGTGATTGTTCAAAGTGCTCTGTTTTCTGTGGCTTGCAAAATTGTTTCACTTGCTTTGGACAGAGTGGTTAACTAGGTAGGAATGGCATAGTTTAGGGTGGAGCAGATAAATAGTTAGTAGAGGACATGAGCAGATTCATTTTCTTGTCCAAATCTGCTCCAGCCAGACTTCTGAGGGCATTGAGTATGTTTGTGACCTTAGTGCTGTTGCAGTATGAGGAGTGGATGTCATGTGTGCGTTGCACGTAATGCCCAGTGCGAATGGAGTGCTGTTGACCATCCATTGTCATGGGAAGGTTCAAGCTGATTTCATGTCTATCTGAGGTTATGAGGATGATGATAGATTGTGTGGTGATGCAGATTTTTGTTCTGAGCTAGGATTCTAACAGTGTGACATGATGTTGCATGTCTTTTTCTTGCTTCGATAAACCCTGGGTGATGTGATAAGACTGCAGATTCATCTGGATATACGAGGACTTTTACACGGTGGTTTGTAGGTGAAAGATCATATGCAAGGACACTAAAAGGGTTGGAGAGGGAGAGCTGCTCCTTGGGGAACTCAGTTGTAGACCTTGAGGATTTTGAAGGTGAAGTCTTTTAAGATTGACTCTGGCTCTGAAGCTGGCAAACCATCTTTCGTTTAATGATGTGGGGGATAGACATATATCTTTTTCGAACAGATGTGTCAGTGATAGTGTCAAATGCTTTGTTGATGTTCAATGTCACTAATAATGTACAGGAACGGCACTGTGGCTGGAAAAGCCATTTAGGCCGAAAAAGGGTAAAGCTGAAGCAAGAAAGTACATGTTGAGTATGCCTTATCTGAAATGCCTGGAAGTATAATTGTTTCGGATACTGATCTTTTTTTTTTATTTTGGAATATTTCCCATATACATGATGAGATATATGGAAAACAGGACGGTATGGAAACAAACGGGTTAGAGCTGAGACATACCTCAACGTTTTGACCGTTCAACGGTCTTGCTGAGGAGGTACTGATTCCAGCATTCGGCGGGATTGTGTCCCCCAGCAAGTGATGGTCACCCGTTCGGACGCCTTAGCTGGTCGCTCACTGATTGGATCGTTTTTCCTGCTGCCTCCACCTGTTCACAGCGATCTCCGCTGCCTGACGTGACCAGCAGATGAACCCAGATGTTATGTTAACATTGTTCTTCATTGCTTCCAGGTAAGCTCTCACACTATAACTAAACGGTTTGTCACTTGCCTGTAGTTATCTTGCTGTTGACCTTTTAGTGATAGTGTGAGATCTTACAGAGAAGAATGGACTAAGAAAAACGTTGACACAATGTCTGGGTTCATCTTCTGGTCACATCAGGCATTGGAGATCACTTTGAACTGGTGGAGGCAGCTGGACAAGCGATCCAATCAGAAAGCGATACACCAAGGCGTCCGACCAGGCGACCTTCACTTGCAGAATAGTGTCAGAACATGAAAACAAACGAAAACATCAGAGAAGGGATCAGATAGAGAAGTGGTAACAAACAAGGAAGGGGTGAAGAAGATATAGAGTGAGTACCGTGAGGGACTGATGAATCTGTTAGATGATATGGTGGCAGATGTGGGGTGTTGAGGTTGTGGAAGGATGCGAAGTGAGGGAGTCATGGCAAATAGTTTAATGAAAAAAAAAAATGAAAAGGTGGAAAAAGCCTTATAGATGTGATTCTGAAAGCGTTTCACTTGATTGTACACTACCTCTTTTACTGTGGCGTTATAATATCGAAGGTGCACTCAGCAGTACCTTGGATATTCTCAAATATTCGAAATAACCATCTCTATACCTTTGTTATGATGATTAATTCAAAAAATAATTTTCTCAATAATATGCCATAAAACTTAATTGAGTGAAGCATTAATTACATGTTATGAGCTTTTTAACATGCTGTTCCACTGCCAGGCACACGAGGTACTCCAGGAATACTGTGCGCTTAGACATACATAGTTTTTTTCTACAATGAAATATGATAACTAAGGGTTCTTACAACTAATATTTATCATCTTGTAAGAGTATCCCTGGGGATAGGGGAGAAAGAATACTTCCCACGCATTCCTCACGTGTCGTAGAAGGCGACTAAAGGGGACGGGAGGGGGGGGGGGGGGGCTAGAAACCCTCCCTTCCTTTTATTTTAATTTTCTAAAAGGGGAAACAGAAGAAGGAGTCATGCAGGGAGTGCTCATCTTCCTCGAAGGCTCAGATTGGGGTGTCTAAATGTGTGTGGATGTAACCAAGATAAGAAAAAAGGAGAGATAGGTAGTATGCTTGAGGAAAGGAACCTGGATGTTTTGGCTCTGAGTGAAACGAAGCTCAAGGGTAAAGGGGAAGAATGGTTTGGGAATGTCTTGGGTGTAAAGTCAGGGGTTGGTGAGAGGACAAGAGGAAGGGAAGGAGTAGCACTACTCCTGAAACAGGAGTGGTGGGAGTATGTGATAGAGTGTACGAAAGTAAACTCTAGACTGATATTGGTAAAACTTAAAGTGGATGGAAAGAGATGGGTGATTATTGGTGCATATGCACCTGGGCATGAGATGAAAGATCATGAGAGGCAAGTGTTTTGGGAGCAGCTGAGTGAGTGTGTTAGTAGTTTTGATGCACGAAACCAAGTTATAGTGATGGGCTAGTTGAATGCAAAGGTGAGTAATGTGGCAGTTGAGGGAATAATTGGTGTACATGGGGTTATCAGTGTTGTAAATGGAAATGGTGAAGAGCTTGTACATTTGTGTGCTGAAAAAGGACTGGTGATTGGGAATACCTGGTTTAAAAAGAGATATACATAAGTATACGTATGTACGTAGGAGAGACGGCCAGAGAGCGTTATTGGATTACGTGTTAATTGATAGGCAAGTGAAAGAGAGACTTTTGGATGTTAATGTGCTGAGAGGTGCAACTGGAGGGATGTCTGATCATTATCTTGTGGAGGCGAAGGTGAAGATTTGTAGAGGTTTTCAGAAAAGAAGAAAGAATATTGGGGTGAAGAAAGTGGTGAGAGTAAGTGAGCTTGGGAAGGATACTTGTGTGAGAAAGTATCAGGAGAGACTGAGTACAGAATGGAAAAAGGTGAGAACAGAGGACGAAAGGGGAGTGGGGGAGGAATGGGATGTATTTAGGGAAGCAGTGATGGCTTGCGCAAGAGATGCTTGTGGCATGAGAAGCGTTGGAGGTGGGCAGATTAGAAAGGGTAGTGAGTGGTGGGATGAAGAAGTAAGATTATTAGTGAAAAAGAAGAGAGAGGCATTTGGACGATTTTTGCAGGGAAATAATGCCAATGAATGGGAGATGTATAAAAGAAAGAGGCAGGAGGTCAAGAGAAAGGTGCAAGAGGTGAAAAAGAGGGCAAATGAAAGTTGGGGTGAGAGAGTATCATTAAATTTTAGGGAGAATAAAAAGATGCTTTGGAAGAAGGTAATAAAGTGCGTAAGAAAAGGGAACAAATGGGAACATCAGTCAAGGGGGCTAATGGGGAGGTGATAACAAGTAGTGGTGATGTGAGGAGATGGAGTGAGTATTTTGAAGGTTTTTTGAATGTGTCTGATGATAGAGTGGCAGATATAGGGTGTTTTGGTCGAGGTGGTGTGCAAAATGAGAGGGGTAGGGAAAATGATTTGGTAAACAGAGAATAGGCAGTAAAAGATTTGTGGAAGATGAAAGCCGGCAAGGCAGCGGGTTTGGATGGTATTGCAGTGGAATTTATTAAAAAAGGGGGTGACTGTATCGTTGACTGGTTGGTAAGGTTATTTAACGTATGTATGACTCATGGTGAGGTGCCTGAGGATTGGCGGAATGCTTGCATAGTGCCATTGTACAAAGGCAAAGGGGATAAAGGTGAGGGCTCAAATTACAGAGGTATAAGTTTGTTGAGTATTCCTGGGAAATCATATGAGTGGGTATTGATTGAGAGGGTGAAGGCATGTACAGAGCATCAGATTGGGGAAGAGCAGTGTGGTTTCAGAAGTGGTAGGGGATATGTGGATCAGGTGTTTGCTTTGAAGAATGTATGTGAGCAATACTTAAAAAAACAATTGGATTTGTATGTAGCATTTATGGATCTGGAGAAGGCATATGATAGAGTTGATAAAGATGCTCTGTGGAAGGTATTAAGAATATATGGTGTGGGAGGCAAGTTGTTACAAGCAGTGAAAAGTTTTTATCGAGGATGTAAGGCATGTGTACGAGTAGGAAGAGAGGAAAGAGATTGGTTCTCAGTGAATGTCGGTTTGCGGCAGGGGTGGGTGATGTCTCCATGGTTGTTTAATTTGTTTATGGATGGGGTTGTTAGGGAGGTGAATGCAAGTTTTGGAGAGAGGGGCAAGTATGAAGTCTGTTGTGGATGAGAGAGCTTGGGAAGTGATTCAGTTGTTGTTCACTGATGATACAGCGCTGGTGGCTGATTTGGGTGAGAAACTGCAGAAGCTGGTGACTGAGTTTGGTAAAGTGTGTGAAAGAAGAAAGCTGAGAGTAAATGTGAATAAGAGCAAGGTTATTAGGTACAGTAGGGTTGAGGGACAAGTCAATTGGGAGGTAAGACTGAATGGAGAAAAACTGGAGGAAGTGAGGTGTTTTAGATATCTGGGAGTGGATCTGACAGCGGATAGAACCATGGAAGCGGAAGTGAGTCACAGGGTGGGGGAGGGGGCAAAAGTTCTGGGAGCGTTGAAAAATGTGTGGAAGGCGAGAACATTATCTTGGAAAGCAAATATGGGTATGTTTGAGGGAATAGTGGTTCCAACAATGTTATATGGTTGCGAGGCATGGGCTATAGATAGAGTTGTGCGGAGGAGGGTGGATGTGTTGGAAATGAGGTGTTTGAGGACAATATGTGGTGTGAGGTGGTTTGATCAAGTAAGAATTGAAAGGGTTAAAGAAAAGTGTGGTAATAAAAAGGGTGTGGTTGAGAGAGCAGAAGAGGGTGTCTTGAAATGGTTTGGTCACATGGAGAAAATGAGTGAGGAAAGATTGACAAAGAGGATATATGTGTCAGAGGTGGAGGGAATGAGGAGAAGTGGGAGACCAAATTCGAGGTGGAAAGATGGAGTGAAAAAGATTTTGAGAGATCGGGGCCAGAACATGCAGGAGGGTGAAAGGCGTGCAAGGAAAAGAGTGAATTGGAATGATGTGGTATACCGGGGTCAACATGCTGTCAATGGATTGAACCAGGGCATGTGAAGTGTCTGGGGTAAACCATGGAAAGTTTAGTAGGGCCTGGATGTGGAAAGGGAGCTGTGGTTTTGGTGCATTATACATGAGAGCTAGAGACTGAGTGTGAACGAATGTGGCCTTTGTTGTCCTTTACTAACGCTACCTCGCGCACATGCGGGGGGAGGGGGGTTGTCATTTCATGTATGGCGGGGTGGCGATGGGAATGAATAAAGGAAGACAGTATGAATTATGTACATGTGTATTGATGTACATATCTGTGTGTGTATATATATGTATACGTTGAGATGTATAGGTATGTATATGTGCGTGTGTGGACGTGTATGTACATACATGTGCATGTGGGTGGGGTTGGGCCATTCTTTCGTCTGTTTCCTTGCACTACCTCACGAACGTGGGAGACAGCGACAAAGTATAATAAAAAATGATAATATAATAATAATAATAAGAGTATCACACCTTCAAAAATTATTATATATCTTTACAGTGTGAAAGAAGAAAGCTGAGAGTAAATGTAAATAAGTGCAAGGTTATTAGGTTCAGTAGGGTTGAGGGACAAGTCAATTGGGAGGTAAGTTTTAATGGAGAAAAACTGGAGGAAGTGAAGTGTTTTAGATACCTGGGAGTGGATTTGGCAGCAGATGGAATCAAGGAAGCAGAAGTGAGTCACAGGGTTGGGGAGGGGGCGAAGGTTCTGGGAGCGGTGAAGAATGTGTGGAAGGTGAGAACGTTATCTCAGAGCAAAAATGGGTATATTTGAAGGAATTGTGGTTCCAACAATGTTATATGGTTGCAAGGCATGGGCTATAGATAGGGTTGTGAGGAGGAGGGTGGATGTGTTGGAAATAGAATCTCTGAGGACAATATGTGGTGTGAGGTGGTTTGATCAAGTAAGTAATGAAAGGGTAAGAGGGATGTGTGGTAAGAAAAAGAGTGTGGGTGAGAGAGCAGAAGAGGGTGTATTGAAATGGTTTGGTCACATGGAGAGAATGAGTGAGGAAAGATTGACAAAGAGGGTATATGCGTCAGAGGTGGAGGGATCGAGGAGAAGTGGGAGACCAAATTGGAAGGGGAAGGATGGAGTAAAATAGATTTTGAGCGATCGGGGCCTGAACATACAGGAATAGAGTGAATTGGAACAATGTGGTATACCGGGGTCGACGTGATGTCAATGGACTGAACCAGGGCATGTGAAGCATCTGGCGTAAACCATGGAAAGTTTTGTGGGGCCTGGATGTGGAAAGGGAGCTGTGATTTTGGTGCATTACACATGACAGCTAGAGACTGAGTGTGAAAGAATGTGGCCTTTTTTCTTTTCCTAGTGCAACCTTATGCGTGGCAGGGTGGCGATGGGAATGAATAAAGGCAGCAAGTATGTACATATGTATATATGTATATGTATGGATATGTTGAAATTTATGGGTATGTATATGTGCGTGTGTGGGCGTGTATGTATATACATGTGTATGTGGGTAGGTTAGGCCATTCTTTTGTCTGTTTCCTTGCGCTACCTCGCTAACACAGGAGACAGAGGCGAAGTATAATAAAACAAAATATAAATAAATATCTTTACATGAGTGCACACATACAATTTTCCTTAACATTTCCACACATACAGACCAATGAAAGATGAAAAAGTTAGATCTCAGCATCTGATAACTTTACACATAATGTCATTACAAGCATATAGCTTTATATCTTATCTTAAGGCAAAGACATTCATTTCAATATATGATGGTTCACATATGAACCAGCCACAGCATAAGAGGTAATTCAACCCATATTTTGCCTTGGCTTCATGTCCCCCACTACATTTATTTGGGATCAAAAGATAAAAACAATGTTCCAAATCACATTCCCAAGGTCTCATTTCCCCTAAATATGTTATGCTATCCTTGCAGAACCAAATCAGTGAAATGTGACTGACGTGGTGTGATTACATTAATGTATTTCCCTTTCAAAAACAAGTATATAATTTATCAAAATTATGCTCAGAAATATTCATGTATTTTCAAGTAAAGCTTTAGCCATATGGTGTTAATAGTTTTGGAGAACAAGTGATATTATTTTGGAATGATACTGTAGTGTTTGGAGAATAGAATAAGTTAGAATACATGATTCTCTTCTAAAATACAGCCAACATATACCATATTGTTAAGATAACTTGGAAAATTAATGCTAGGTTTAGCTTTCATTTGTAAGGCAGTTGGGCATAAGTTACATTCACATGGACATGAATGGATTCCATCATATTCTTGGAACGCAGCAGACAATGATACAATGTTTCTATATTATTGAAATTTAGGGTAAATCTTTGCTGCTATGTCTGTTGAGGTGTTCATAGGTTCTATTGATTTACCTTGAATCATAATATTAAACATAAAATGAACATATGTTTCACATGATATCAAATTTGAGATAAATCTCAGCTGCTTGGGGAAGGTAGGTGGTGTTTACACGGATTCTGTTGATTCTCGAAAAGTCTTTCATTTTACAGCTTTCCCTAATCTTCATAATCTTCACTACTATCACCTTATTGGATGAAACTAAACTACATTACTCCAAATCACACTAAGTCACTCTTATTCTGTTCTCTAAACACTACACTGTCATCACAGCAAAACTGCTCAATGTCCCAAATCTATCACCAATGCTTGGCCAAATTACTTCGTCGCTCTTATCACTACTAATGTAAATAATCTGCTATACATCAGTGTGAATGGAATCACTGAACTGAAACTTTATCACCTAAGTTAACCGAATCATTTAAATCATGCACCAAGAAAAAAAAAATACCTTAGGGACGTGACTGTCATGTAGCCCACCCCATGGCTGCCCCACCATGACCATGAGTCCGGCCCTTACCGGTACCAGCCACAGGCCCTCATAACAATCTATTTACGTCATCACAAACACTCATGAATATCCCTATGATATCAAAGGTAAATACTGTTCATTACACGCCTTCCATTACAGTGAATCAATTAAGAATTTGTAAAATATTAAGCCATACCTTGACTGTCATCCGCTTTGTTGACATTGTTGGGGGGAGACTGATGGGTCGCGTTGAACATAGAAGCTTAAACTCAGATTTCTTGTACTGAAATAATTTCTTTGTTGCTATGACTATAAAATAATGATGGTAGTAGTTAGTGATATTATTAATATATTATCAGATATAAAAAATGTCACATGGCCATCCATGAGGTGAATAAACGTAAATAAGACTGAATTCAGATGACTGATCTGAGTGCATTCCGGCCCAGGTTGCCGGGCGAGGGAACTCACTTGGCGCGCCAGTTGGATTGTGGTTCAAAGTGACGTTTGTACTTAGAATTCCCATAGATCAAGACCGTGGTTGGTTTCTGGCTCTCGTTATGGCCTCTTCACAGGAAAGCGGCTCTGAGGAAGGTAAGAACTACTAGATTTTGTGAGGGACCATTTATTTCTCAGGGCATCTATGTAATGTCTTCAGCGCAATGCCTTCAAGTCTGTTTCATTGAAGGAATGCAATACTTTGGTCGTGTGCTACAGTTCAGAAAGTTACTAAAACAGAATTCCTGGCATCATATCAGTAGTGGGGTAAAAATTTAAGATTAGACCAGCGTTGCTGACTCTGACTCATGCGCTGGTCCACCATGGCTTCATCATGATCCCCTCATTCCTGTCCCGGTTGTCCCCTCCTATTTTTTTTTTCAGGCGACTTCTGCAACACTCTTGATACTAGCCGGGCCCACAGGGTAGGACCAGTGGTTATAAAGTGGTGAGATGTTGGGTTTTTGTCTGTATGTGGAGAGTACAGGGAACGTTGAGGAATGTATGGAAAGAGACGCGCCTATTTGGTGAGGGTGGAAATGAGTGTCTTGGAAGGTATGGTAGTCCCAGTGATATATGGTTGTGAGACATGGGTTGTGGATGAGAATGTATGGTGAAGGTTGTATATGTTGGAAATGAATGTATGATTGAGGTTGTATATGTTGGAAATGAATGTATGATTGAGGTTGTATATGTTGGAAATGAATGTATGGTGGAGGTTGTATATGTTGGAAATGAATGTATGGTTGAGGTTGTATGTGTTGGAAATGAATGTATGGTGGAGGTTGTATATGTTGGGAATGAAAGTACGGTGAAGGTTGTATATGTTGGAAATGAATGTATGGTGGAGGTTGTATATGTTAGGAATGAATGTATGGTGGAGGTTGTATATGTTGGAAATGAATGTATGGTGGAGGTTGTATATGATGAAAATGAATGTATGGTTGAGGTTGTATATGATGGAAATGAATGTATGATGGAGGTTGTATATGATGGAAATGAATGCATGATTGAGGTTGTATATGTTGGAAATGAATGTATGGTGGAGTTTGTATATGATGGGAATGAATGTATGGTAGAGGTTGTATATGTTGGAAATGAATGTATGGTTGAGGTTGTCTATGATGGAAATGAATGTATGGTTGAGGCTGTATATGTTGGAAATGAATGTATGGTGGAGGTTGTATATGATGGGAATGAATGTATGGTAGAGGTTGTATATGTTGGAAATTAATGTATGATGGAGGTTGTATATGATGGTAATGAATGTATGGTTGAGGTTGTATATGTTGGAAATGAATGTATGGTGGAGGTTGTATATGATGGTAATGAATGTATGGTTGAGGTTGTATATGTTGGAAATGAATGTATGGTGGAGGTTGTATATGATGGGAATGAATGTATGGTAGAGGTTGTATATGTTGGAGATGAATGTATGGTGGAGGTTGTATATGATGGGAATGAATGTATGGTAGAGGTTGTATATGTTGGAAATGAATGTATGGTGGATGTTGTATAAGTTGGAAATGAAATGTTCTGAGGAGTGTGTGGTGTGAGGAGAGTAGTTCAAGGACCTAATGAGTGGGTAAGAAGAGTATGGTGGAGAGAGCTAAAAGTGGTGGGTTGAAATTATCTGGACATATGGAAAGAATGAGTGAGGAGAGGTGGAAGGGACAAGGAGAAGGAGGAGACCAAATTGAAGGATGTATGGAGTGAATGGATGAGGAGAGTTGGAAGGAAATAGAAAGGGGAGAAACCAAATAGGAGATGGGAGGATGGTGCAAAAAAGATTTTGAGTGCTTATGGCTCAAACATGTAGGAGGATGAAAGCCTTGCATAGCATATTTGAAAATATCTTCTTGACGTTTCCAAAGAGTTCTTATGATTCCATTGGCCTACTATGGATGCTCAGTCTTTTCATAAATATTTGAGAGATATCCTTATATTCTTGCCATTCTGAAGCCAAGTAAAGAACTTAATATTGCTACAAGCTGTAAACATACTATACTGACTAGTTGTCTTTCTGAAGTAATTGATAGATTAGTTACATACCTCGAAAGAAATAACTCTACCACTCCATTTTTATAAGGTTTTAGAAAGTTCTCATGTACTAGTGACCAAACAAGCACTATCAACATTTTCACATGAAGAACAACTCAAGAAATTAAACCTTCCAACAATGGTATATAAATGATCTAGAGGTGATATGATCAAGATGTACAAGATACTAACTGGAAAATATGATGAAAATGTGTCCAGTTTTATACAACCCTATGATGACTCCACCACACGCAGGCACCAGTTTAAAATGCATTATGAATCAAGATCAAGATCAGATAATATGAAATATTCATCTGCACAAAGAACAGCAGAAACATGGAACAGCCTACAAGAGAAAGTAATAACAACACTATCAGTACAGCCCATTGAAGCAAGACTAAATCATTTCTGGGAAAGCCAAGCATAGAAATATAACTACAATGAAAAATAAACATGACTGGACATGACCTGAAAAATTAAAGTTTAGACGAGGAGCTGACAGAAGAGGACTCCACAGGAGGACTGCAGTCAGAAGAGGATCTGTGAGTATCTGTAAGTAGTCAGGACATACTGATCATCTGCATACAGTTGCAGTGTTCATTGATGTACAGAAAGCCTGTTCTCTAACTTGTGAGGTATGGTTTCATAAGGTAGTTCCACAAAATGGGCCTTCAAGGCAAAGAAGTAAGTTTCACTGAACAGTTTTTGAGAGACAGAAAGTTACAGCTGAGGGATGTTAGTGATTATTTTGGAGAATTCTCACAGAAAGGTGTGCTGTAGGAGAGCGTTTTAAGAATTATTTGTCTTTTGTTGCCATTTATAGTATTTTAGATGCTCTTCAAGGGGATTTTGAATTAACCCTTTATGTTATTGATTTGACTGTCTTCTGTGCATCATCAGAAATTGCTGCAAGATGTTTGCAAGCTGCTCTTGATAAGATTACCAGTTGGGCAGATAACTCTGGTTTTTATTTCATAGAACAGAAAACTATAGTACAGTTATACATTTTACAAGATCAAATAAGAGATTAGCAATCCTGCATGTATTGAAAAACAGTCTTGCATGTATTATTAAAAGGCATTCCCATTCCATACAAAGAAGAGGCAAAATTATGAAGTATGAATTTTGATAGAAGGTTGCCATGGGCCTGGGCCCTTCATAGTAAAGAGAAACTTTAAAGTTACAAAGTTTCAAAACATTTTGAAGGTCGGGTCCCATTACTCCTGGTAAGTAATTAGGAGAACCATGCCGAAGTTATGCGATTCATTTTGATGACACTGGAAATGGTTGCCATTGTACATAAACTTGGTATTGAAATATACACAGTATTCAGATCCTCCAAAGTTTAAAGTATCTATTCAGAATGTGGCAAGCTCCTTCGAAATGTAAGATGCAAAAAAGTTTGGCTTTAACTTCATCTTTAGAGTCAGATGTACACCATCTAATCTTATATGTAAATAACTGTATGTAGAATAGATTGTGTTTTTTACTTGGTGTATTTATCAACAGAATCTGGATGATGTCAGTATGACTTATTGTCTTTAAAAGTAGTGAAGATATCTTCCTGAATTTATTGATGTATTGAATTCTAGCCTTTTTCTTTTCATGACTTTGTTAAACAGTTTTTGTGATGTAGAAATTTTTTCATAGCAGATAGTAACTTAAAGGAGTTGATAGAGGGTCTTCACTTTCTCAATGACATGAAAAATCCTGACCCAGAATTTTCCGATGTACTTCACCACATTTTCATGGTTGAAAACAAAATTGAGGAGAAGCCTGGGACATTTGATTTTAGTAAGTCAAGCATGTTTTAAAAGGTGACATTTTTGTTTTCTTTGAACAGTGGAGCATAGTTAATAAAATGCCAATGTTTGATTTTTCAGTTAATGAGTGTTAAAGATCTATTTTGTGAAACACGATGTTATAAGCAATCTAGAACGTTATTGTAGATCCTGTGTAGTTTAGCTATTCTTTGCATTTAAGTTGAATGTGGTTCTGAGTGATGATACTGTTGTTTTCTTTGAACACTGGAGCACATGTAAGAAAATGCAGTTGTTTTATTTCTTATCATCTGAGTGCTGAAGATTTAATTATTCTATGAATGTGATGATTGTATGCTATCCATAAGTTGTAGAGCCTTGTTGTTTAACTATTCTTTGCATTTAACTCTATGGACATGTATTTCATATCAGGACTAGTTCCTTGAAAATGTTATTTTCCTTGGAAATATGAAACTGTCTATATGGCATTTTGCATTGCTTTAAAAATGTGAAAACATACTGTGTCCACATCTGGCTCTGAAATTTGTTGCAACCAATGTTTTGGTAAAAATACAGCTTTGATTAAGAAAGAAAATGAAAAATATTCTTAAATACATTATATAGGTTGAGTATCCCTTAACCAAAATGCCTGGGACCAGAAGTGTTTAGGATTTTGGAATATTTGTGCATACAGCACTGATGGCTAATTCAGGCGAGAAACTGCAGAAGTTGGTGACTGAGTTTGGTAAGGTGTGTGAAAGAAGAGAGTTGAGACTAAATGTGAATAAGAGCAAGGTTATTAGGTTCAGGAAGGTTGAGGGACAAGTTAATTGGGAGGTAAGCTTGAATGGAGAAAAACTGGAGGAAGTGAAGTGTTTTAGATATATGGGAGTGGATTTAGCAGCAGATGGAACCATGGAAGCGAAAGTGAGTCACGGGGTGGGGAAGGGGGCGAAGGTTCTGGGAGTGTTGAAGAATGTGTAGAAGGTGAGAACATTATCTCGGAGGGCAAAAATGGGTATGTTTGAAGGAATAGTGGTTCCAGCAATGTTATATGGTTGCGAGGCATGGGTTATAGATAGGGTTGTGCAGAGGAGGGTGGATGTGTTGGAAATGAAATGTTTGAGGACAATATGCGGTGTGAGGTGGTTTGATTAAGTAATGAAAGGGTAAGAGAGATGTGTGGTAATGAAAAGAGTGTGGTGGTGAGAGCAGAAGAGGTTGTATGGAGAGAATGAGTGGGGAAAGATTGACAAAGAGGATATATGTGTCAGAGGTGGAGGGAACGAGAAGTGGGAGACCAAATTGGAGGGGGTAAAAGAGATTTTGAGCGATCGGGGCCTGAACATGAAGGAGGGTGAAAGGCATGCAAAGAATAGAGTGAATTGGAACAATGTGGTATACTGGGGTGGACATGCTGTCAATGGATTGACATGGATAAACCATGGAAAGTTTTGTGGGTCCTGGATGTGGAAAGATAGCTGTGGTTTTGGTGCATTACACATGACAGATAGAGACTGTGTGTGAACAAATGTGGCCTTTCGTTGTCTTTTCCTAGCACTACCTCATGCAGGGAGAGGGGGGTGCCGTTTCATGTGTGGCGGAGTGGCGACAGGAATGGATGAAGGCAGCAAATGTGGATGTGTACATGTGTATATATGCATTTGTATGTATACGTTGAAATGTATAACTACATATATATGTGTGTGTGGGCGTTTATGTATATATATGTGTATGTCGGTGGGTTAGGCCATTCTTTCGTCTGTTTCCTTGCACTACCTCGCTAACACGAGAGACAGTGACTAAGTATAATGAATAAATAAATAACATATGAGATATCTTGTGGATGGGACCTAAGTCTAAACACAAAATCCATTTGTTTCTTATACACTTTACACAGATAGTCTGAAGGTAATTTATGCAATATTTTAGATAATTTTGTGCATGAAACAAAGTTTATGTAACACTGAACCATCAGAAATGGGAGATGGGAAGTGTGACTAGAGGCTGTTGAAGTATGAGGCAGGGGTAATCTTTTTATTTCTGCTTGAGGTTTGTTGTTTAGTTATGAAATGGTTTTGTGGGACAGGTCTAGTGCTGTTGCATAGAATTAAGGGCTAAATATGTTGAGGTGGTATTATAATGTACTAGGAAGGTATTTGTTCCTCTGAGTAGGAGTTGAGTGTTTGTGGTTGCTAGGTGGTCAGTGACTGTTCTTAGCACTCTGTTCTGTGTGGTTTTTGTTTTTGTATTAGAACCCTTTTTAAGAGGATGACAACCAGGCAGGTAGTTTAGGGTGGAACATATGAATTGTTTATAAAGAAGACTATGATTTTTTTCCCTTGTCCTAATGTAGTACCAGTTAATGTTCTGTTTTTTTTTCTTTTTTTTGTGAGGGTAGTAAATGTGTATGCAAGGGAGGCAAGTATGGCCAGAGATATGTGGAGACTCTTTTGCCAGTTTCATTCTCTTGATGGGAATTGTATGTAATGCCTGGAGGTAATACACTGTGAAAGATACTGAACAGAGGTTTTATCTCTCTCTCTTTCAGTTCAAGGCAATCTACTAGAGAGAAGAAAACAAAAAAAATATGGCTTTGATTACATGAGAAAAGGTTTAAAAAGGCTAAAGCAACAGAGAGAGTAAGTTATGTAATGCAGTATAAAGTTAGTTATAGTAGTGTGCCCATCAAAAGGAAGGTACATATGCACCTTGTGCTTCTTTGCTTAATGAATACCTCTTATTTATGCTCAGCATAAACATCTATTGCTTTTGTGTTGCCTGCATATCATGGTGGACACTGGAATTACAGTGAACCAGAACTGATTTACGTTGAGAACAGTAGGGAACAATCAGGATGGTAAGGGAAGTAGTGAGCCACTCACCCATCTCTGAGATGGTAAAATACAGTATTGATAATAGGGGACTTTACTTAAAGGGAAGTAGGCTGGGAAAATTTAATTCTCATGGAGATTAGACAGTCATTAAGAATGTATAAAGGAGAACTTCATATATTACAACATCATTTTGTATATGAGAACTAGGGGGATAATGCACAATCTCTTCTTAAACTTGCTTTACATGGAGACAAGTCATGCAATTACATCCTTAAAGAACTCTTCTGCAAGAGACTCTGACAGCATATCAATCATCAAATGAAATACTTTAGCCCAGTTACAAGCAAAGAACTTAAATATATCTTAAAACTGCTTCTGGCTGTGCAATAAAATCACAAACATCTGAAAACTTGCCAGCATAGTACCAACCCTACAACCTTCTAAACCATTCAACTACATCCCTACCCACCTTATATCACTTCTGTCTTAAGTATTCAGGCTGAAAAGCATCCTTAACAGGTTCACATTGTTATACCACTCACTTGGTCAACGTGGGTTCAGACCCAGTCATTCCATAACCACCCTACACATAGACCACATAGATGGCTTCACTCATCCACACCCCGATTTCCTGCACATTATTTGTGGCAGGAGACATCATCAAAGTATTTGAAACTGTCCTTGACACATCCTATTCAGAAGATTTAACACCACTCTCCACAGTTACAGAAAGTGGTTGCCAACTTCATAGTCACTTACATATGCACTCTCTCTGTCCCTCATCAGTCTGTTCCCAGAGGTCCTTTCTTATATAGATAATGCTACAATCATATAAACAGCATACTAACACATCAGAAGCAACAACAAACATGCAACTCTACATGTTGCAGGTATTGTTGGTAACAGTGGCTCACCCAGCACATAAATGTCTGCATTTCCACAGAAGTTTTCAATAATCCTTTTAACCTTGACAGACTTGAATCAAACCAGTGCCTTTCCACTCTGTGAAAGTCCATTACTCCCCAAGAAAACACCATCTATTCTGGGTATCATATACAATACACATGACATTCACTTCCCATACCTAAAGCACCAACACAAAAATAACAGATTAAAGCCTTCAGAACTAGTGCTTGATGTAGACAAGAGAAAGAACCTCTTAAAATCCTTAACAAACAATTCATCTGCTCCACCCTAACTTATGCCTCATCTGCTTGGTCATCCACCAAAGGCAGATGTAACAGAGATGCAAAACCCAGAAAATGAAACCCTTAGAGCAGTCACTGAGGATCAAGCAACCACAAACACTATACACCTACACACTAACACAAAGTTCCTTCCCATATAATCCCATCTTAAAATGCTCAGTACTTACTCTTTTTTTTTTAAACACATATGCTCTTATGAAACTACAAACTACACTCCTCAGACATATATGAGTCATGCTTTCTCATCTGTTCTGTGGACATCATATATCCATACAACAATACAAACACCGATTCACTATATCTTAAGACCTTTCATGCTCATGATGCAGCAGCTATAATGAAGACATAGAACACACACCGCTCAGTTGCCTTGCCTTCTCTTCAAATAGACTTAAACACACACACACACACACACACACACACAAAAAAAAAAAAAAATCACTACACTTTTTGACTTGTGGTTCCACCTGGTGGATGTGGCCAGCTTCCTTAGTGCTGTAGAAGATAGAAGAGACTCCAAGGGAAGGAAGGTAAGGGAAGGCAGATTGTCTGTATCCAAAGATTTTGTGCATCATTTAGAAGTTACCATCTGAACAGTTAGGGGGAATATTCTCACATATATGAGTAGAAACTTGTTTAATTAATTCTGTTGTTGGCAAAACCCAATAGAGTGAAATTAGGAAGTGTACAAAACTTGTGTTATAGATACTAGGGGTGAAAGAATGGAAGAGGTGACATAATTTAAGAACTTGTCGAGTTATCTTAGGTAAGCTTGTTGATATGAAAGGAGAGATAAGGGAGAGAGCAGTACAGGATAAAAGAGTCATGGGTCCCTTAACTGAATAATGAAGGGTAGAAGTGTAAGTATGGAAGTGTAAGAAATGATTAAGGGACAGCATAGTCCTTGCAGTCCTGACGTATATAACTGAAACATGAACATGAGATAAATCTCAGAGGTCAAGAATCCAGGTCATGGAAATGACTTATATGAGTATATGATATGACTGGATGGAAAGAAAAAGTAATAAAGGGGTCTATGAGAGATTGGGTATGGCAGGGAATGCAATGGGAATGAATTGTAGAGTGGTAAAGTGGGTGATATGTAATGCTGTACTTTGATTTGGTTGAAGCACGTGGAAAGAATGCAAGACTGAAGTTTTAAGATGAGAGTATGATAGTACAGTTAAAGGGGTTGGTGTGTGCAGAAAACCATCTGTGATGTAGGGAAATACAGTAGTGTATGCAAGGGAGGCATATAAGGACAGAGATAAGTGGAGACATGTTTTGCCCTGGCCACTCACTTAATAGAAATTCCCAGAGGGAATAGGTGTCAGAGATATAGATTGATAGATTCCTGAGAATTAGTATGAACTATGTAATTATTTACACTTTCAGTGACTTGGCTTCATTTTTTGAAGATTCTGAAGGTAATATTCGTGAAAACTGGAGAAAAAATGAGGATCCTCCATCAAACCATTTCAAGGTTGATGACCATATGTCAGCCATCAAGCAAACCAGTTCTGAAGAGGAACAACAGAAGGGTGTGATATGTAATGCTCAACTGGCTTTTCATAGCTGGTGCTCAGCACAAATGGAAGCTGCTGAAAAGAAACATATCGGTATACTTTCTTTAAAGAAATCAATACTGGAGGATCACTTTACAATAACACAGGAAGAAGGGAATGTCCTCACTCGACTCGAATGTGCTTGTCGTTCCTTTATAGAACATCATGTGGAAAGATATAGTATACATCAAATTCATGAATTTTTGAAGCTTCAATACTTGGAACTTGACAAATGTATAGAACTTTTACAAGTCTGTATCCAGTCTAGGATTTATGGAAGCAATGCTAGAAGTTTGGCTGAAATCATAAAAGTTGGGAAAGTTTTGAATGAAATTTGTACCACTAGTAATCTTGGATTACGTGATACAAGCTGTTTGAAAAGAATAGTCTATCAAGTCAACTTATTGAAAAAAATAAAGGCTGCCACCTATATATTGAAAAACATTGTTGATACTATGGAAAAAGCTAGGCCCCTTATTGAAATGTTCTTTTGAGGATTTGATTTAATTGAAAACTGCATATATCTCCTGTCTTCTTTGGTGGATTAATTCCCTAAAATCTGTGTCTCAGTCACTTTTTATTCATCATATACATTTACCAGTATTTTGTTAAACATCTTATAAGTTTTCTTTATAGAGAACACTGCAATTCAATAACAACTAGTAGCATCACATTTGATAATTTTGTTTTACACTTCCATTCCATTTTGGATGCAGTTAAAAATATGGCAGGCACTTGAGAAGAAAAGATGTAGGAAGAATCAGCTGAAACCTGAAAAATATATCCTTTTTCTTTCAATGACTCATTTCTAATTTTACTGATCCAACTGTCCTACAGGTTTAAGTGGTAATCCTTAGCACTAGACTTATGGCAACTTTGCAGCTTTTATTTGCTGTAGGGCTCATTCAAGGAATGTTTGTGATTTATCCATTAACATTGTAGTTATGAATATCAATGGGCGTTCACATAAACAGTGCAAAATTTTTTTAAGCATCTAGCTCTCTGTACATTACATTTTATTAGCCCTTGGCAGTGCAGCTGGGTGGCTGAGGCCGAACCTCTTCATATGTCAAAATCATTACTAATTCCAGATTATCTTTGAAATCCACCGCTCTGATTATCTGTCTTATTTGTCCTTAGCATTACAGCAAGATGATATACAGAACTTCCACCAAATATCACAGTTTATGCTCAACATGGTTTTCTCATCTGAGGCACCCCTTTCTCAGAGGCATCTCATTTACTCAGCGTTTCTCCTTTACTCTTGGTCTTCTTACCTTGTTGAATTATACTCTCGTGTTCACTTCATCCACATACTCTGTGTCTTACTTTATCACTATCGACCTTCATTATAGCATAAACCATATCATCCTCAGATTTACGTGTTCCTTAATCTGTTCTCTCCTCTAATTTCACTTTCATTTTTAAAAAGTTCATCCTTTTTGCTAGCACTGCTAATCAGCCTTTGCAGACCACAGGTTCACAAATATGTGCAGATTGTTCAACTTGGAAAATTTTGATGCTTCTGGTTTTGAATATTGACAAGAACATGTGAAAATACTATTTTCAAATTCATAAAACCAAACTGGATTTTGTTTTGTATGTTATGTACATATTTAATGAATCTGAATGTAGAACTGCTTTAGAATTTATTATACATCTTGGAAGGATTTTAATTAGAAGTATTTGAGAACAGTTGTAGCTTTGCAGTTTTCGTCCAAGGTTTTTATTTATCAGAACCCAAAATGAGAAATATGTTTTTATGTTAGAATGGGTTTTCATGAATTTTCTGCTGTGTTGAGGTATCACCTTAATTCAAGTGTAATGAATCATGTAATGTTTTAAGAGGATGAACACTGTTTGAAGTTCTTGCTCATGCAAAAATGACAGATCTTTGGGTCCATTGTGAAGGCTTCTGTATTTTGAATTTAGTCTCATTATCATTTATGCTTATATGATCAGCTGGTTTTACACATATGGAGCAACATGGTTCATGCAGAACACTTGCTTCATACACAAAAGTCTGGAAGATAATCAGATTCCTCATCTTACATGTATCCCACACTTACTTATACATATCATCAGTATATAAATTCATTCAGCACATTATTGGCATTTTCTCCAAGTACTTCCCTTTCAGTTTTATTCTATAACAACAAGGTATTCCAGAAAAACAAACTATTTTCATAAAACTTATCTTCCTCTCACTTTTTTATCTCTTACAACCCCCCCCCCCCATCTCTTTCTTGGAAAAATCTCTCTCATTTGCTGATACAGTGCTATTTTAACAGACATCTGTTTTTGCTGGATATTAGCATTGATTGTAAAATATCCTTTCAACAAAACCCATCAGAAACAATTCACATTTTTTTTATGTCCTCATTTGCATAACTTTTAATGGTTTTCATGCATTGCTTTTTCTTGTCTTTATACTGTACAGCCCATCCTTCAGTTTGTTCATCATCTGTTGCAAACTGATAGATCCTGTAGTTTTTGAATTTGATCTTACATTTTGTCATGTGTTACTCTAAATCAACAGGTTCATTGCATGTACAGGGAAAATATACATTTGCCTCTTTGTTGACACTAAATTGATTTATCATTGGATTGTTTTGAATGTAATTATGCATGGTTAGTTCTTATATTACATTTATTAGTATTACTCTGAGGTTTGCTTAGAACTTGCATTTGCACTATGTATATGCATGTGCCATTTTGGTGGTGGTTAATGAATTTCTTTTTACAAGATATTTGATATAGTGACTTAATTGGGTTTTTACAAAATGTACTATGTATTTTGGGTGTAGCTTCCTGAGGCATTACATAGATGTGTACAGAACGGATATGTGCATGTGTCATTCTGATGATACTTGTATTTTACTACAACATAACACATTCCAGTTATTTTGCTACTCATGCTTATAAATTGTCATGATTTATTTTGTTTCTGGGCATTTCTCAGAAATTTAAGAGCTGTAGTTTTAGCTTATTTTGTAGAGGTGTGCATGATTTTCTTTCATTTTCACTGGGATTTATTCATTATAGATTCATTATCGTTATTTTTATGTACATATTTGGATACTTGACAGTTCATTAATACACCGGAAATAACAATAAATTTTTTTCTTCAAGAAATATCTGGTTTTGAACTTAGTCCTATTCTTACTCACTGGGACTCGTTTGTTGTGTATTCAACTCTTACAATTTTCTCTTCACTTTATAAATCTTTATCTAAATGTTGTTTCTTAAGGAAAGATAAGATGTAAATGTACCTTTTTGAAGTTGGTTTAATCATTTCCCAAAAGTGGCAATATTTTTTACATTTGGGTGTATACAAGGTATTCTCAGTTCCTATATTTATATTACTTTTCTCTGAAACTAAGTACATACTTTATGCATGATTAAGATGTGTATTAACCATTATGGAAGTAGTAATGAATTATTTTTTCAGCAATATATTGAATTTTGAACATTCTGTTTCATGCTTGTTCATCGTTTCTCACAGAATGAGGCAATTCCAAGAACAGATGGAGAGCCTAATTTGCTCACAATCTGTCTCCATGTTTCATATATAATGCACTGGAACCAGAACCCCCTGTCCACAGCCATTCCCCTGCCTGTTCACTTGCACTGGTTCAGCCCATTGACTACACGTTGCTCCTTGTATACCACATTGCTTCAGTTTGCTCTGTTCTGTGCAGGCTTCATACCCTCCTCCTTGTTCAGGCCTTAGTCACTCAAAGCATCTTTCACTTCATTCTTCTATATCCTTATTTTTCCCTATTCATTGTTCCATTCACTTTGACACCACTTATACCATCTGTCAGGTTCTTGTCACTCATACTATCCAAATTATTCAAACCCACCCCCTTCAGCTCTCTTAGTTATGCGTTTCATTTACCCCATCATTTCATACTCTATCCGCCCTCTTAGCATCACATATTGTCCTCAAGCATTTCATGTCAAACACACACGTCTCATGTGGGAAGAACAGAAAGCAGGAGACTTGATGGTCAATATGCGATGACCTACATATTGTGTAGAAACAGGAAAACAAAGGAGATAGCACCTCCCCACCCAGCTTTCCCTTTAGCACAACTGTTGGCTTGAAACCATTAAGTAAAAAAATACTATGCCATAAAGGAGAGATACTCCTATGGAAATCAGAATTTTGAAATGTATCTCTACCATTTCCTTTACTATCCTGCCCCAAGATGAAGTGATGTGGATGTAAGTTGCGTTTTGTGCCTAAGAGGTGGTAATACGTTGAATCCCTGTTTGTATGGCTGGAGAGATGGTTGGTGTCCATCGATAGTGCAGGCGAGAAAAAAGATACTCGAACTTGCTTAGGAGATTGTGGTTTCAGTTGGGCGTACATCTGTAAAGCGGTGTTTAAGAATGGACTGGTAAGGTGGTTGTTTAGTGCTTGTTATGTCGGTGTGTGGGTGTTTTGTTGTGTGAATTAGGCAAGTGGGATCTCTGAAGTAAAAAGTTACTGGTGGGCGAAACTGGGGGTAAGCTTTTCACATCTACTTGAGGGTAAGTTGGTTGTGGAGTAGTGTAGCTAGGATGGGTCTAGTGCTGTTGGGATGGGTTTAGTGCTGTGGAAAGGAACAGAGTGACGAACCTATAAGGTGAGGTACTAGAGGTATTTGTTGCTGTGTAGTTAGAGTGTTCGTGGTCGCTTGGTAACAGGGAATTGTCCTGAGTGCTTTTTTTTTTTATGTGGTTTGCAGCATTGTTCTATTTGCTTTTGACAAGATGGATGATCAGGTAGGTGAAGCGTAGTTTAGGTGGAGCGTAGGAAAGAATTGTGTCCAGAGGATATTTAGTGATTGATATAAGTGACGCGAGTGACCATATTGTAGTGTAAAATATAAATTTTCTTTTTCGGGTGAACGGTACAGTAAACTGTATATTATTCATGCTATACAAGCATTTTTTTTTTCTACATAGTTCTCAATTAGATTCTTACCCAATTCATGAACTTATGACTATCTACTATTTACAAGCCTGGTGTGTACCTGTCAATGAAATAAAGTCATCAACGTTGTTAATGGCTTTTGTGTTCGTGTTTGTGGTGTGTGTGTGGAGTGAGTCATGTGTGTGGTGTCCGGGAAGTTGAGTGTCTATCGAGTGGGAATGGGTGACTATTCCGGGTTGATGGGAAGGTGCAGGTTGGGTTAATATTTGTCTATCAGGGATTTAACAAATGATAGTACATGTCTTTGGTGGTGTTGACATTCTCTGGTGTCCTATGATCAGAGGAAGAACATTACCTTTTTGGTAAGTATAGATGTAGGATTCACACATATGGATGAGTTTGATTTAAAATATGTACTTATATGAACACCAAGGTTAGAAGACCGCTCTTCTTGCATGGTCTTGTATATGAACATGGACGTGAAGATTTTGAGTCATGAGCAGTGAAGTGCAGTATGGATCTGTGTGGAGGATCATGAACTATGAAGATGTTGTACTAGGCATTAGGACTGTTATCAGAATAGAACACATGAACAGGATAGAACTCTATGGCCCATTTTGAAGTTCATGGGTCACTATGAAGCTGCGTATCAGCTGTGGCGAAATGACAAAGGACTTGATAACTCCACAGAAAACGGGGAAGCGAATGATCACGGAAGTGCTTTGAAAATATTTCCTCGAAGATCAAGTGGACGGTGGCAGGGGGCGTCTAGACTGGGTCAAGAGCCAGAAAATGAAGTACAAAGACCTTAAGTCCGAATACGGTGGGGAACAGCGGCTGAGCAACCACAAGCGTAAATTGTTTTCATGAGGATAATAGGATGATTATATACATAACACCTCATGCACACACACACACACACACACACACACACACACACACACACATAAAAACCCATTCAAACAAACACACAAGAGTTAGGGGTAGCACGAATGTTAAACATCCCCCCCTCCCCCCTTTCCCCGTTACAGTACAATTGAGTAATTAAACAACGCACACCACTCCATAGTATAACTGTTAGCATTTAGTGATCGTGAGTCGGCACAGGGACGGGGTCCGCATTGGTTTGAATCCTGGGCGCGGCAGTCGGCCCACGACCAACCCCAGCCGTTCATCGTACCTTCGAGAGTGGTCGATAGATCTGCTAATGGCCTAGTGTGTATGAGTGTGTATATAAGAGTGAAGACGGTGCACATACACTGTGTTAAGAGGCGGGGCAGCACGGGAGAGCTCTCCCTGGGGCATTACGTAAAGGGAGACGGGGCAGCCAGGCAGTACAGACAGCCACAAGTGCCACCCCCCCAACACCCCCAAACACCCTCCCCTCCCCATTCACTAGGCTTTATTTAGAGGGTGTTTGTGGGTGCGTTGGGATCGCGGGTCTGGCTGCCGTACGACTACCATGGATCACGGGTCTAGCTGCCGTACGACTACCATGGATCACGGGTCTGGCTGCCGTACGACTACCATGGATCAGGGGTCTGGCTGCCGTACGACTACCATGGATCACGGGTCTGGCTGCCGTACGACTACCATGGATCACGGGTCTGGCTGCCGTACGACTACCAAGGATCACGGGTCTGACTGCCGTACGACTACCATGGATCACGGGTCTGGCTGCCGTACGACTACCATGGATCACGGGTCTGACGCGTACGACCACCATGGATCACGGGTCTGGCTGCCGTACGACTACCATGGATCACGGGTCTGACGCGTACGACTACCATGGATCACGGGTCTGGCCGACGTACGACTACCATGGATCACGGGTCTGGCTGCCGTACGACTACCATGGATCACGGGTCCGGCTGCCGTACGACTACCATGGATCACGGGTCCGGCTGCCGTACGACTACCATGGATCACGGGTCTGACGCGTACGACCACCATGGATCACGGGTCTGGCTGCCGTACGACTACCATGGATCACGGGTCTGGCTGCCGTACGACTACCATGGATCACGGGTCCGGCTGCCGTACGACTACCATGGATCACGGGTCTGGCTGCCGTACGACTACCATGGATCACGGGTCTGACGCGTACGACCACCATGGATCACGGGTCTGGCTGCCGTACGACTACCATGGATCACGGGTCTGGCTGCCGTACGACCCCCATGGATCACGGGTCTGGCCGACGTACGACTACCATGGATCACGGGTCTGGCTGACGTACGACTACCATGGATCGCGGGTCTGACTGCCGTACGACCACCATGGATCACGGGTCTGACTGCCGTGCGACCACCATGGACCACGGGTCTGACGCGTACGACCACCATGGATCACGGGTCTGACGCGTACGACCACCATGGATCACGGGTCTGGTGTTGACTAGGTTAGGGTGATGGGTGGTGGTGGACGCGGACGTAGCACACCTGATTAAGGACCCTTGCTCTTCATCTAGTGGCCTCCGACGCACTGGACGTCGAGGATGAGCCGTTATCACTCATGGTGGTTCTCGAGGACTGTGTGTGTGTGTGGGAGAGGTGAGGGGGTCCGCGGGAGGTGTCATCACGCGGACCAGCATGACGTGTGATGACGTCCCTCTGGGTTCGAGGTGAGGCGTAACATGATCGGGTCAGGCAAGTCAGTAAGCTAGTGTGGTGGTGGCTGTGGCTGGCTGTGTCTCTCTCTGTGTGTACCACATGTACGGTATAGAGTGTAGATCTGTGAGGGTGTGGAGGGTAGGGGGTGTTGTGTGTGGGGAGGGAGGAGTGGGAGGTTTGTGGAGGGAAGGGGCGCGAGCGATGCCACGCCCTGCAGGTGCCCGTGCCAAGTTGAAGGCACGGGTTCAGTCCCAGCCAGCGAGCCAGCCAGCTAGCTAGCCCCCCCCGAGCCACACATGCGGGCTCACCTTGAGTGTACTGTGGGTTGTGTAACGTGATGGCGGGCAGCAGGCGGGTGTACGTATACTGGGTGTACCTGAGTGAGGGCTGGTGTGAGGGGACCTAGACTGTACTACCACTACCTACCCGGCCTCACCTGAGCTCCTCCTAAATGAAGGCGGTGGCAGGACTCGCATCGTCTTGCCGCGTCTCCAGCCTCCGCAAGGTAAATACGTGGCTCATGTAGCCCCAGCCATCACCACGACCCTCTCCACTCACCACCTCCACCTCCTCCTCCTCCTCAATCAGTAACCCTCTTATTCTCCAGTGACCTCCCTTCCAAACCGTCATCTTTATGTCTTGTTAGATGCATTATGAACTCTTTCCCTCGCTCAGTTGTTCCGAGTTTTGATTTGTTCATTGGTTTTAGCGAGGGGAATGTCATGTCCCCTCTCCCCCCCTTTTTTTTCCTATAGTTTAAGTGAAGTGTTTGCCTGGATGACGCACATCCGGGCTGACTCGTGTTCTATGAATCTGTAGTCATCTCTGCCACGTGTTCTCTCTGTGTGTCTCCTTGTAACATCTTCTTACTTGTAGCCATGTTCAAATTGTTTCCGTAGACACATTACCTTCTCTGAGGACAAAAAAAAACCCTGATATACAAGCTACGGTAGTAATTTATACGAATATTTACTCAATTTCTTAAAAAAAAGATCGTTTTTCTTAATGTCATATGTACTAAGGTGATATATTGACACCGGAACCATCATTGTATACATCAACACTTGGAAGAAAAAAACAAAAAAAAATATGTTTGTGAATATACGTTTGGGGTTTGATATCTGGTTGTGTCAGGTGTTTGTGGTGTAGTGAACAATGACACACGGTTTGGTGACATGATCCATGGGTTCAGGTGTCGTGTGTAGTGATTTTCTTCTCGTGTTATTATAATCATCTTGCGTGACGTGGGTCTGGAAATGTGCCAGTGGGTGGGTGACAGCCAGGTCTTACCCTGGTGGGAGGGAGTTATGCTTATTAAAGACACCATTCATGTGAAGGTCTTACAGTACCAGGCAGTAAAGATTCATGTCAGTAAAGACACCATTCATGTGAAGGTCTTACAGTACCAGGCAGTAAAGATTCATGTCAGTAAAGCCACTGTTCATGTGAAGGTCTTACAGTACCAGACAGTAAAGATTCATGTCAGTAAAGCCATTGTTCATGTGAAGGTCTTACAATACCAGACAGTAAAGATTCATGTCAGTAAAGCCACTGTTCATGTGAAGGTCTTACAGTACCAAGCAGTAAAGATTCATGTCAGTAAAGCCATTGTTCATGTGAAGGTCTTACAATACCAGACAGTAAAGATTCATGTCAGTAAAGCCACTGTTCATGTGAAGGTCTTACAATACCAGGCAGTAAAGATTCATGTCAGTAAAGCCACTGGTCATGTGAAGGTCTTACAATACCAGGCAGTAAAGATTCATGTCAATAAAGCCACTGTTCATGTGAAGGTCTTACAGTACCAGGCAGTAAAGATTCGTACTGATAAAGAGACTTCATGTGGAAGATGTACAGTCGTAGGCAATAAAATAAGGTTCAGGTGTAGGTATGGTGTTGTCTGTGGTGTGAAAGCCTGCCTTAAGTTGTTAACAAGTCTTTAAGGAGACTTATAGCATAGTTGACGAAGACTTACACCCCCACCGTAAGGACAGCCTTTGAACAGGACCGTAGGATAAGATGACCTGGTCTCTGCCGTGTCCCTTGTAGGTCAGGTCAAAGACCAGGCCATTCTGCTCAAGGGTTGTGCATACGAGGTGACCAAGAGGTTACACAACATTGGTAAAGAAACGTAAAGTTCAGTGTCATCCGATGTTATCAGTCTTTGCTAACTGTCTGCTTGAGGGACACGTATTTGATTATGTCTGAATTTGTTGCTAAACCTGTGATGGAAAGAGGGAATATTCGAGATTCTGACATCCGGATATTTATATACTTACAGGGAAGGAGTGCAAATGACTGGGAGATGTATAAGAGAAAGGTGCAGGGGTTGGAAGAAGGCAAATGAGAGTTGGGATGCGCGAGTATCCGTAAGCTTTTAGGAGGATAAGATGTTTTGGAAGGAAGTAAATAATGTGCGAAAGACAAGAGAACAAATGGGAACATCGGTGAAGGGGGCAAAACAGAAAGTGGTAACAGGTAGTGATGAAGTGAGGAGGAGATGGAGTGAGTGTTTTGAAGGACTGTTGAATGTGTTTGATAATTGAGTGGCAGATGTGGGGTATTTGGGATTGGGGTTGGTATGCGAAGTGAGTGTCAGGGAGAATGGTTTGATGAAGAGAGAAGAGGTGGTGAAAGTTTTTCGTAGGATGAAATGTGGCAAAGCGGCAGAGTGGACGGTATTGCTGTTGGATTTATTAAGTAAGTGGGTGACTGTGTAGTTGATTGGTTAGTTAGGATTTTCATTGTATGTCTGGATCATTGGGATTGGCGGAATGCATGTATGGTGCCATTGTACAGAAGGTAAGGGGGTTAAAGTGAGTGTTCAAGCTACAGAGGTATAAGATTGTTGAGTATTCCTTGGGAAATTATATGGGAGGGTATTGACTGAGAGGGTGAAGGCATGTACAGAGCATCAGATTGGGGAAGAGCAGTGTGGTTTCAGAAGTGGTGGAGGATGTGTGGATCAGGTGTTTGCTTTGAAGAATGCGTGTTGAAAAGACAGACATACGGATGGGTTTATATGTGATATTTAATGACCTAGAGAAAGCATGTTATAATAGGGTTGATAGATATACCTTGTGGAAGGTCATAAGGATATTTAGTGTGGGTGGAAAGCTGCTAGAAGCAGTGAGAATCTTTTTTATCGAGGGTGTAAGGCATGTGTACGAGTAGGAGAGGAGAGTGAATGGGTTCAAGTGAAGGTTGGTCTGCGGCAGGGGAGTGTGATGTCACCATGATTGTATGATTTGTTTATGGATGGGATGGTAAGGGAGATAAATGGGAGTCTCGGAGAGGGGCGAGTATGCAGTATGTTGGGGATGAGAGGGCCTGGGAAGTGAGTCAATTGTTGTTTGCTGATGATGCAGCACTGGGGACAGATTCGAATGTGAAATTGCATAAGTCGGGGGACTGGGTTCGGAAGGGTGTGTAAAAGGAGAAAGTTGAGAGTTAATGTAAATAAAAGCAAGGTTACTAGGTTTAAAAGAGTTGAGAGACAGGTTATTGGGGTGTGAGTTAGAACTGAGAAAATTTAGTGGAAGTGAAGTGTTTTAGAAACCTGTGAGTGGACTTGGCAGCGAATGGATTCCATGGAAGCGGAAGTGAGTCATAGGTTGGGGGGAGGGGGCGAAGGTTCTGGGAGCGCTGAGAATGTCTGGAAAGAGAGAACGTTGTCTGGGAGGGCAAAAATGGGTATGTTTGAAGGTATAGTAGTTCCAAGAATATTATATGGTTGCGAGGCATGGGCTATAGATAAGGCTGTGCGATGGGGGTTGGTTGTGTTGGAAATGAAATGTTTGAGGACAATATGTGGTGTGAGGTGGTTTAATCGAATAAGTAATGAAAGGGTAAGAGAGATGTGTGGTAATAAAAAAGACTGTGGTTGAGAGAGCAGAAGAGGGTGTGTTGAAATGGTTTGGACACATGGAGAGAATGAGTGAGAAAAGGCTGACAAAGAGGATATATGTGTCAGAGGTAGAGGGAACAAGAAGTAAAAACCAAATTGGAGGATGGAGTAAAAAAGATTTTGAGCGATCGGGGCCTGAACATACAAGAGGGTTAAAGGCGTGCACGGGGCAGAATGAATTGGAACAATGTGGGATAAAGGGGTGGACGTGCTACCAATGGACAGAACTAGGGCATGTGAAATGTCTGGGGTAAACCATGGAAAGGTCTGTGGGTCCTGGATGTAGATAGGGAGCTATAGTTTCGGTGCATTACGCATGGCAGCTAGAGAATGGATGCGAGCGGATGTAAGAGAGAGAGAGAGAGAGAGAGAGAGAGAGAGAGAGAGAGAGAGAGGTTATTAATGATTGGAAGTCAACCAGGTTGCGAGGGACAGAGCACGTCCGACAGCGGTGCCTTTCCAAACTGCTAAACAATGGATGGTGGCGTCGTGCTGGGCTGGGTCCTGGGACCGCTGTGGTTTAGTGATTCGATGAAAGTACTGGCCAGAGGTGCTGTGATGGTCCTGGGAGACTGTGCCAGAGTCCACCAGCAGATAGATGAACGACTTCGAGATATCCTCAAGGAAGTGGGACATGACGGCGATGAAGAACAGCGGCGCTACACCATACACTGTCGACCACGGAGAAAATGGGAAGCGGGGATGTGACCACTGCCTTTCAAGTCCCGTTGACTTCGTTATTTCGACTGTACGACCGCTGAGCACGACGGGACGACCCTTGAGCACGACGGGACGACTCTTGAGCACGACGGGACGACCCTTGAGCACGACGGTACGACCCTTGAACACGACGGTACGACCCTTGAGCACGACGGGACGACCCCTGAGCACGACGGGACGACCCTTGAGCACCACGGGACGACCCCTGAGCACGACGGGACGACTCTTGAATACGACGGGACGACCCCCTGAGCACGACGGGACTACCGTTGAGCACGACGGTACGGCCCCTGAGCACGACGGGACGACTTTTGAACACGACGGGACCACCCCCTGAGCACGACGGGACTACCCCCTGAGCACGACGGGACGACCCTTGAGCACGACGGTACGACCCTTGAGCACGACGGAACGACCCCTGAGCACGACGGGACGACCCCTGAGCACGACGGGACGACCCTTGAACACGACGGGACGACCCTTGAGCACGACGGGACGACCCTTGAACACGACGGGACGACCCTTGAGCACGACGGGACGACCCTTGAGCACGACGGGACGACCCTTGAGCACGACGGGCCAACGCTTCAACATAACGATACGAGGTCGTTCTACTGTGTTGACTCGCATAATGAATACGAGAAGTGGGTTGACGACCCCACCCTCACGACCACTGATTTCCTGACCTACCTTTTTACCTCGTTTGTGGCGCCAAGTGTTTCCGGACACACACACACACACACACACACACACACACACACACACACACACACACACCAACGTCTGACCCTAGTCACGCACAACAACATCTCCTCCTCCTCTTCCTCCTCCTCCTCCTCCTCCTCCTCTTCCTCCTCCTCCTCCACCTCCTCCTCCTCCTCCTCCTCCTCCTCCTCTTCCTCCTCCACCTCCTCCTCCTCCTCCTCCTCCTCCTCCTCCAAGTCATGACGACCACAACGATTGCTTGAGAGAACCAGCTGTCGGTCGTCTAGTAACTGCAGGTGGCTCGATCTTGGCTGATCCCAGCTACAACCACTATGGGAGATGATCCCAGCTACAACCACTATGGGAGATGATCCCAGCTACAACCACTACGGGAGATGATCCCAGCTACAACCACTACGGGAGGTGATCCCAGCTACAACCACTATGGGAGATGATCCCAGCTACAACCACTATGGGAGATGATCCCAGCTACAACCACTACGGGAGATGATCCCAGCTACAACCACTATGGGAGGTGATCCCAGCTACAACCACTACGGGAGGTGATCCCAGCTACAACCACTACGGGAGGTGATCCCAGCTACAACCACTATGGGAGGTGATCCCAGCTACAACCACTACGGGAGGTGATCCCAGCTACAACCACTATGGGAGATGATCCCAGCTACAACCACTACGGGAGATGATCCCAGCTACAACCACTACGGGAGGTGATCCCAGCTACAACCACTATGGGAGATGATCCCAGCTACAACCACTACGGGAGATGATCCCAGCTACAACCACTACGGGAGGTGATCCCAGCTACAACCACTATGGGAGATGATCCCAGCTACAACCACTACGGGAGATGATCCCAGCTACAACCACTACGGGAGGTGATCCCAGCTACAACCACAACAGGAACCATGATCTCGTCCCTGTATGGTCACAACCTTGACACATACAACCTCTTGGAGATCGATTACCTAGATTGCCTGTCTTCCTGGCCAGCTCAAACCTTTAATATCATCCTCCAGGGACTAACGAGGGAACTGCTTGTTAGTGGTGTGGTCATCGCCCTTGCTGGAGAGTACACAACTCGTGTGTACTGATGGATCCATACAGGAGCGTGTCAGGACCCGTGGTGTGTATGCTGTCTTCGCCACTAGCAATGTCGCCCACGGCCAGCGTGTAAACATCTCTTTTTTTTTTTTTTAACCTTTCGGTGGTGGTGTAAGCCACTGTATTGCCACGACTACGAGATATCCTTGAAGACATGCCCTGGCCTACACACACACACACACACACACACACACACACACACACACCTGATGTAGTCCAGTGAAAGTGTATATTTAGGAACTACGACCCATGCATGTCCAATTTCGCCCCATCACTCTGTATCATACACTGTCAGTAGTAACAGCTTTATTCTGCACTGTCTATACACTGTGTACATATACAGAGTGTAAGTGTGTATACACTTACACTCAGTGTATATGTACTTTGTTTCGTGTATATAGTATATGTGTCAGATTATGTGGCTCAAGTGTGTATTGTATAGATAATAAGACGTTCTGTGTATATAGGTTAACTTGCTTTATAATGCACAGATTTCATGGCTATTACTACCATTCCTCTCCATAGGGCGAGACAAGGCCCCTATAAGTCCCAGGGCACAACAGTGACCCTCTTATATTGATATACAGTCCCACACTACACCCTATATTGCCCTCCACGAACCCTTTATCAGATGTGAGACGAAAGGTATTTGATTACTTGTAATCGAATAGTCAATATCCATATTAGGGGCGATCATAGCCTACCCGTTAGCGTTCCCGACTACCGCGTAAAAGTCCTGGGTTCGAATCCTGCCTCTTTGAGGGTATTATATGTTCTATGAAACTGCGTGTTGATATGCAATATATATATATATATATATATATATATATATATATATATATATATATATATATATACACATATATATGGAGGTTTGTATGTTGTATGAAGGTGCGCGTTCATATGCACTTTATTCAGAGACACCTTTGACCTGACCCAGGACCAGGTCAGGGACCCTCTACCTACACCATGCACTCGACCTCACTGGCTGTCACTGAGGATGAATTTAACCTGACCTTTAACAAGGGTCAGGTTAACTACACCTGGGTTAAGGTGCTAAATTCTTGGAAAAGAAGAATAAATAATGGCAAAGAGCAATATACATTTCCCTATAACGGAGGAAAAAGCTCATTATATACAGAGAGACTTCCAGTGGAAGGCAAGGTATTTAGAAAACGGGAGACATGTTCCCAGTCCGCCAAATGGCCAGGTTCACAAAGTTTCAAGTCCAAGTGGTTCGTCGGCGTGGACTACGTTATACTGGCTGGGTGAGGCTGCTTGTGTGTGTGTGTGTGTGTGTGTGTGTGTGTGTGTTTCCTAAGGCTAATGAACTTTCATTAGCGTTAACATATCTCTCACTTGCGTTGAACACTCATTAACGTTGATGAACTCTCATTAGCGTTGATGAACACTCATTAACGTTGATGAACTCTCATTAGCGTTAATTGCCTCTCATTAACATTGATTACCTCATTAGCGTTGATGAACCCTCATTAGTCTTGATGAACACTAATTAGTGTTGATTACCTCTCATTAGCGTTTCAAATCATTAGGTTAGCTTAGATGTTTCAAGGGTGAATAACCAGCGTAATGAGGTGATTGTGCGTGACGTCATGTGATTAAAGACTTGGTTCTCAGACCACTCGTTACCTCGTTCATCAGTGGATGGAACACTGGGAAAGGTTTATCTTTCGAAAAATATCGATAACTTATGGAGTTATCAAGATGGGTTACTGAGACAGAAGGAAGGTATGTATAGCAGGGTTGACCTTTGTGTTATCTTTGATGACAGAAGTGTAGTGTATGTGTTATCTATGATGACAGAAACCTAGTGTATGTGTTATCTATGATGACAGAAGTGTAGTGTATGTGTTATCTATGATGACAGAAACCTAGTGTATGTGTTATCTATGATGACAGAAGTGTAGTGTATGTGTTATCTATGATGACAGTAACATAGTGTATGTTTTATCTATGATGACAGAAGTGTAGTGTATGTGTTATCTATGATGACAGAAACCTAGTGTATGTGTTATCTATGATGACAGAAGTGTAGTGTATGTGTTATCTATGATGACAGTAACATAGTGTATGTTTTATCTATGATGACAGAAGTGTAGTGTATGTGTTATCTATGATGACAGTAACATAGTGTTATCATAGCACTGAGGGGGTTGTTATCGTACATCACAGATTAGGTCATCGTACACAAGAGGATAAGTCACCGTACTCAGGGAATTGAGTCGTACCCAAGGAGTGAAGCCGTCGTACTCAGGTCGTTAAATTATCGTAC